>NW_026592403.1:1827337-1838432 GCF_907164565.1 Psammomys obesus | reverse complement strand
CTTTCTTTCTTTCTTTCTTTCTTTCTTTCTTTCTTTCTTTCTTTCTTGTTACATTTTATTAACTCTGTAGCCCACTCCCTCATTCCCTCCCAAATCCTCCCTCTCTTCCTCATTTCCTCCCAGCCCCTTTCCAAGTCCACTGATTGGAGAGGACCTCCTCCCCTTTCATCTGACCCTGTTTTATCAGGTATCTTCAGGACTGGCTGCAAAGTCCTCCTTTGTGGCCTAGCAGGACTGCTCCTCCCTTGGGGGTTGGAGAGGTCAAAGAGCCTGCCATTGAGTTCTTGTCAGAAATAGTCCCTGTTCCCCTTGCTATGGGAAACCAATTAGTTACTGAGCTACCACGGGCTTCATTTGAGCAGAGGTTTTAGGTTATATCCATACATGGTTCTTGGTGGAGTGTCAGTCTCAGAAAAGACCCCTGTGCCCAGATATGTTTGGTCCTGTGGAGCTCCTATCTTCTCCACGTCACACAAACTCCCCCTTCTTTCATATGATTCCCTGCACTCTGCTGAAGGTTTGGTTATGAGTGCTTTGATACACTGCTAGGTAGAGTCTTTCAGGGGCCCTCTGCGGTAGGCTCCTGTCCTGTTACTTGTTTTCTCCTACATCCAATGTACCTCCTATTTGTCTTTCTAAGTAAGGCTTGATCATCTTACCCTGGGTCCTCTTTCTTGTTTATCTTCTTTAGGTGTACAGACTTCATTCTGTTTATCATATTTTATAGGACTATATGAGTGAGTATATACCATGTGTGTCTTTCTCCTTCTGGGATACCTCACTTGGAATGATCTTTTCTAGATCCCACCTAACAGTTTATGTTTTCTTTATTGTTTCCACTTCCATCTTCAGATTTTGAATTGTTTTGTTGATTTCCTTCATCTGTTTGTATTTTTCTGCCTTTCATTCAATTCCTTCACCTGTTTGTTTTAACTTTCCTCTATTTCTTTCAGTGATTTAATTGTTTCTTCTCTAAAGGCCACAATCTGTTTGACTGAATCTTCCTGAATTATTTCATGTGTTTTTTTTATTCCCTTTGTTAACATCTTCGTAAGCATAGTTTTAAGGTCGTTTTCTTGAGTTTCACTTGTGTTAGGGTATCCAGAACTGCTTGCCCTTGGATAACTGGGTTTTGAAGATGCCATATTGCTTTTGCTTTTGATTGTGCTTTTACACTGACCTTTACCCATCTGGCTGTCTCAGGCATTGGTTGGTAGTTTCTGGTGCCTGCTGAAGTACTTGGAGGCAGAAGTGGTACAGAAAATTCCCCTGGGCAGGAAGCTGTTTTCTCCCTGCAGTAGCCCTCCTCAGATTGTTGGGTATGGTCTCCCAATGGCTGGTGGTTCTCAGGGAATTGCTTTTATCAGATGTATGATTCTTTGCATTAACTGGGCTACTTAGGAGCCCAGAGGCTCTTGTTTCACCAGGCAATGTCATAGAGATAGCTGCCTTGCCACTGGCTTTCTTGCTCTGAGTTTAATGAGCAATTGCTCAGGCACTGTGTTTGCTGGGCACAGCCCTCTTGAAGAACCAACCATCCCAGAGGTTTGGTTGGTTTTGATAGGGAAACAGGTTGCACTTTGGAGTAGCATCTGGGGCTGATTCCAGGAGTCAGTAGTTCTGAGGTTGGATCTCCCTGTCCCAGTAACCAGAAGGTATTCACTGCTGGTGAGCACAGCACACAGTCATGTGGTTAGAGGCTAGAGATCCTGAGCCAGGGGAACCGAGGAACTTTTCCCGGGATTTGGTGGGTGCTCTGAGGTCAGACCTGATTGCTTCCTGAGGCACAGTTCTTACACTGACACTTGACACACCCTGCTAAGTCCCAGGCAACTGCTTATGTAGGAATTAGCAGGACTGATTTCTGAAGGACTTGAGCATCTTCTGCAACAGTGTCTCCTCAAAAGGAAAAGAGCAATGTTCGGTTCTGAATCCCTAATGTCTTTGAGGATGAAACTGCTTTACAATTAACTTGCACTTTACATTCTCTCACATAGGGGTGTTGCAGATTGTCACCTCATGGGGGTAGTTTTTTGACAATAGCAGAATACAGCTGTCAAGCAAATTGATGGGTAAAAAATAGCATAATTTGAAAATGAATTGCCCATTAACCATATTTCTCCCACAAGCTTATCTAGAATACCAAATAACAGCTGTAGCTGTAGGAACATTAATTAATACTGACTTATGAAAGACCTCGGCTTTCAAGCCTCTATCGTGTGTGGAGACATAAAGAGATATATAAACAGCCTTAGTCTTCCTGGAATCAGTGCTAGGGAAGTGATGCCACTATTAATACTAATCATAAGTATCATAGTTAATTTTACTTTACCAGAGAAATTATGTCTTCTGGTCTGCAGTTCCTAATATCTTACTTGTTTATATGCAGAACTGAAGATGTTCTAATAGGATCTGTTGTTAGGCCCTGTGAGATTTCAAAGTCCAGGCAGTAAATGCTCAGTTAGTGCCTTTCTGTAGTAAAGGACTCCATAGGTCTTAAGGATATTAGAAGATAGGTCAGGTAGCTCACTATTCAGAAATTGTGGTACATCTACCCAATGGAATATTACTCGGCGATAAAAAAAAACAAACAAACAAGGAAATCATGAAATTTGCAGGTAAATGGTGGGAAAGATCATCCTGAGTGAAGTATCCCAGAAGGAGAAAGACACACAGGGTATATACTCACTCATAAGTGGATACTAGACATATAATATAGGATAAACATTCTAAAATCTGTTCACCTAAGGAGTCTAATCAGGAAGGAGGACTCTGGATAAGATGCTCAATCCCCATTCAGAAAGACAAAGAGGATGGACATCAGAGGAGGGAGAAAACAGGGAACAGGACAGGAGCCTACCACAGAGGGCCTCTGAAAGGCTCTAACCTACAGGGTATCAGAGCAGATGCTGAGACTTATAGCCAAACTTTGGGCAGAGTGCAGGGAATCTTATAAAAGAAAGGGGAGATTGTAAGACCTGGAGAGGACAGGAGCTCCACAAGGACAGCGATAGATCCTAAAAGTCTTGGCACATGGGTCTTTTCTGAAACTGATATTCTAGCCAAGGACTACTTATAGAGATGGCCTGGAACCCCTGCACAGAGGTAGCCTATGGCAGTTCAGTATCCAAGTGGCCTCCATAGTAATGGGGACAGGGACTGTCTCTGACATGAACTGATTGGCCTGCTCTTTAATCACCTACCCCTGAGGGGGGAGCAGCCTTACCAGGCCAAAGAAGTAGACAATGCAGCCACTCCTATTGAGACCTGATAGACTAGGGTCAGAGAAAAGGGGAGGAAGACCTCCTTTTTCAGTGGACTGGGAGAGGGACATGGGTTGGGAAGAGGGAGGGTACGATTGGGAGGGGAGGTGGGAGGGAGGTACAGGGGGATACAAAATGAATAAATTGTAATTGATAAAAAGAAAAATAATTAAATAAAAAAGAAAATATTTAGAAAAGAAAAAAAAAAGAAAATAAGTTTAAGGAGAAAAAGCAACATTCTTCAGCCATTAGAGAAATAATGACAGTTCATAGCTCTGGAGCCCCTTCAAAATCTCTTCATCATCTGCATTCTTTCTGAGAGTTGGTGAGTCACAAAGATCTTACACAAGTTGCACTGATTGCTTTTATTGAGATGCAACATGATTGTTCACATTTACTTGGGCAAATGTCAGGGTGGCCACAAAAATTACAAAAGGCACAGCATTTACGTTAGTCTTCAATCACCATCCAGCTTCACAGTCCCCTACCTAATATTTTTATATCCAAGAACATTTTAGAATTCTAAGTTATCAGATTTTAGAAAGCCAGAGATGTGCCTGTGTCTATGCAGAGTCACGTAATAAATACTTGGGATCACATTAAGGGTAACACACAAATCCTTGTTGTTTTCAGAGTACTTGCCTATTTGAAAAATGCATCTGTAAGCACATTTGTGCTTATGGTGTCTTCAAGAAAAAAAAAAACTGTGAACTTCTACAGAGAAGTAAGAAAAAAAAACATAAAATGAAACAGAGCGGTCCTCTCTATGATTTTGCATTGTGAGCAATGTCCTGCATGCTATTTGTAGTCCCAGGTCTTGAATTTTGTCATTTTCTTGATGATTTGCTCCTTTTGGCACAGGGCTGGAGTTCAGTGCTCTGTTTCTAAGCACAAGTGTGAGATGTGCCCTATGAAGGAAACCCGTGTGCTAGTAAGCTTGGCTCGGGTGCCAGAGCGCTCTCTCTCTCTCTGTTACAGTCAAGTCAAAGAATCCCAAATAGTTTTAATTAACATTATGTCTACACAATGACACACATCATATAAGGTTATTCATTGGACAACTTACTGAAAGGTGAACAGAGGCTTTGAGAACCAAACCTAGTGTGTCCCCTAGGAACACAAGTTTGATATCCACACAGGGGTTTACCATTCACAAGAACCTAGAGAACATTATTCCTATGGCCACCAGAGTCAGGTGCTCCTGCAATCAAGCAACTGAAAAGGTCAAGACTGTGTAACATATAGGCTTAGGATGTGCTTTACCATTAATTTATTTCAATCTAGTATTAAATGTGATAAGAGAAGGTATTTCAGATTTCAAATTTCCTTGATTGTGAAATTTTAAAAAAGAGGCTGTGATAGCCCGACTCTGTATCTTTTCTCCAGTGATGAACTGTGGCTAGTACATTTGCCTGTCACTGTTGAAATATGCAATAATCACTCGAAAATCCTTTCAATTATTTTTTTATTATTCTCTCCTCTAGCAAAACATTAAAAAAAATTATGCGAAGGTGGGTTTTCACTGAGCACGTCTTGCCTGTCACAGACTGTGAGATAGGAAAACATAACTCATAGAAGATTACTAAAGCTAACTCTCATTTCCCTCCATTAACCCAGAGCAAGCATAGCACAAACAAGTGAGATCAGGAGACCCTGTTCAGATCTTACCCAAATTAATAGTTACAACTTCCCTTTCCATCAGATCTTTTATCAGAGAAGTTAATGAGAGGCAAATTGGTTGATTTGAACTATACCTCCTGTCCTACCTCCCTTGAGGATGGTACAAATGAAAATTGAAATAATTGAAGACTGGTGACACTGCAGAAAACCAGACCTCTGACATCTGAGAGGCTAAGTGCTGTCTGTGAAACAGAACAGAAAACTGGGAACAGACTTAAATTCATACACATGACAAAAAAATTAAAATATATGTAAAAGATAAATTATTTCATTTTTGAATATATTTAATTTTATCAAGAAATGTGTAGTAGTGTCAAACTTTCTTCTAAATATCCAGGTTTATCCCATAGTTCAAGGGTACCCTTAGGGGTGGTAGTGTAGAAACTCACATCTGCTCAAAATGTGGAGAATAGGTAACTGTGTTCGGTCCTACACTGGACATCTGTTCACTCCTGTGAGGCTTAGAGGCATCAAAGAAAAAGGAGCAGAAAGAACGTAAAATCCAGAGGTTGGAGAACAGCGCTGCAAAACAGTGTCTTCAGACATGGGACAGCCATCCATTGCACTCTGTCACTTTCGTTACCTGCACACAACTGGACCTGTCACCATTTCGTCCCGTGTGGGGGAGGGGCCCTGTGTCACCCACTACTCACTGAGGCACTATGGACAGTGAATTGGCACTAGGGAAAGGGGTTGTTCATGCTGCTGTAGGTAGACAGCTCCCCACTCAAGCTCATGCAGATGAGCCTAATTAAACTCAGTGAGGAAAAGAAGGCATCAAAGTGGGAGGGGGCCTGTTGGGAACATGAAAGCAGAGATAGATATGGATGTGAAAATGACAAAAATTCAGAACACGAATGTGTGAAACAGTTAAAGAGCAGAAAACTTTAAAAAATCAAAAATAAACAAATTTACATGTATAGGAATTTTTAAAAAAAAGATTTTTGTTTTAGAGTGCTGGAAATTTAGCCTAGATAATCCATAAAGGATTTTAAAGCTAAAAGTGATATTGAGAAATTTATTTAATAAATATTTATTTGGAAATTAACATCTAATACTCTATATTAAAAATAAAACTGTGCCTATATTATCTTGAAACATGTTATATACATGTTTCAATATAACATATATGTGTCATATATGCATATGAAATCTCATATTGATTTAAGATTTTGTGAGTTCTTCAACTATTTGAGATCACTAATGGGCTGATAGTTCTTTCTTCTTTTATGGTCATTATAACTAAAGCCTTAAATAGACACGTGGCAACTAGTAAAAAAACATTGTAACTGAATTAAATTAAGTGGAATATTGTAATTGCTCAAAATAATAAATATATCATAATAGTGATTTTTAAAAATAGTATTCAGTAATCTCTACTATTAACTAAAGATTCAATCCTACATTTGTAGGAATAACTAGAAATTTGATTTTTACATTAGTACACAAATAAATGGATTGTTACTTAGGACATATGCACACATTTAGCTCACTAATGGGTATGTTTCCCTTTTGCTTGGAGAGTGCTAGATAATAATGAATAGCACTTAAAATGACTGTTTTGATTCAGAACACAACTTAGCATTGATTCAAGATTTGATGGGAGAAAGCAAAATCATGATAAACATAGTAGTAAATGAGCAGAGAACGATGGGAGAATGATGGAAGAACATAAAGTTTGTCATTTCACACCTAGAAATCACTCTCTGCCCTCACTATTGAAAGAACATTTTAAATACAGCAGGGACCTCCCTGTACATGATGTCACTGTCAATTTCTGCTTTTCCATGGCAACAGTGACAGTTAATTCTCAGTACCTGTTCCCTCCTTACTTTCATGAAAGCATCTGCAGCCTGACAGAACACAGAGTGACAAGATGGCAGTGCTGCTGGGTCCCCTGGCTGCCAGTGCTTACACAACTGTTCCTCCATACTCACAAATGTTCCATCTACACAAATGTTCTTCTATACTCACTAGACTTGCACCCACTCTCCTGGCTTCCATGCCAGTCAAGTGCTCTCTAACTGAGTTACACTCTCCTACCTTCAACTGAAGTGGCTAGTTCATAATTTATATTTGATACTCACAAAAGTACTTCTGGGAAGCTCTTCTGACAGCAGTTCATTTTGCTTCTGTTGGGACAGCATCTCACTCTGTAACCCAAAGCGGTGGTAGAACTCACGGTGAAGCCCACATTGGTTTTGAACTTATGGTGACCTTTCTTTGTCAGACTCTCGATTGCTGGGATTGCAGATGTGAACCAACCTCATGTGGGGAAATTTCTTAAAGTTGTTATAAGATCCTTCATTTTACTGGATCAAGTGGGTCATTTTATTGCTGATGTGTGAGTCCATGTAAGTACCAAGGTAGGAAAATTAAAAACAATACCATTTGATATTAAAAAAAAATGGTGAAAGCCAACAGTCATACTTTAGGAGTTTCCTCTCTCAGCTTGTGCTAGTTAAGATTTTGTCAACTTGACATAAGTTATAGCTATCTGGGAAGAAAGAACCTCTATTGAGAAAATGGGTTCATCATATTGATCTTGTGGGCAGTCTGAAGAGAATATTTTTTAAATTAGTGATTTGTGTGGGAGGGTCCAGGACATGTGAATATGGTTCTGTAGCTCAGGAATGTAAGCTGATAGAGCAGAGGGAGCAAACAAGCCAACAAGCAGCATTCTTTCATGCCCTTGCATGCTGCCCTTAGTACTGCTCTGACTTCTCACAGCAAAGAAATGTCAGCTTTAAGGTAAAATAATCCTTTTCCTTTTTTATTTTATTTTTTTGGTCATGGCGTTGGTCACAGAAATAGAAAGCAAATTAGGATAGTCATATACAGTGTCCACATTAACTCAGCCCTCCTTAAGTGAACATGAATGTACAGGCTAATGCTAGCTCAGCCCTCCATAAGAGAACACAAATGTGCAGGCCAGAGGCAGCTCACTAAGAAACCCCATGCACCACTGATCAGCTGCAAAGAAAGATGCCTACAGACTTTCAGCGTAACCCATTTGTTAGTGACAAACATCACTGCTCAGATAGCGTTTTAAGGAATAGCATTTCCTTTTGATTCTTTATAATCATTTCTCTCTTTATGCTTACTTTCCTGGCTGTTCTTGCAGGGCATGCATTTTGCCCTGTGGATCCATAACAACTGCTAATCACAGTTGTTTTAATGTGTCCGTTCTGAGGATGCCAGTTTCTTTACCATGTTTGGCCCATGGTTCTGCTCTGAACAGATTGCTGCTCTGATAAGTTGTGTTTGTCAAAATCCACCCATTTTACCCCTCCTGTTTTGGAGGAAACAGATTACTCTGTGACCTTGTCTCTCTGATTCTAGCAAATGTCCTGGATTTTTGGTAAAGACCAAATATCTTGAATCTGACTATTACAGTATGGTGATGACTTTCAACAGCATACCATGCAACTCCTGATCCTGAAGTCAGCATATTCATCCTTTTCTCAGACTTTGCCTGAAGTCAGTATATTCATCCTATACTCAGAGTCTTGCTTACTCCCCAAATGGGCCTTATTAAAGGCACTACATAGCATAGCATGCATGTAAAAGTGAGGACTGACTTGTTTTTATCTATTTTTCCAACATTGCTTTATAGATGCTAAATAAAACTTCCAGTGAAAATATAGAATTAGATGAATTTTAGGGGAAAACGTGGTCATAAGAAAGAAATTTTGCTTTGAGCAGTTCTAAGCTCTTTCTTTTAGTTTGGCTCCGTGGTCTTCAAGAGGAACACTGAAGAAAATGAGACAAGTATGACGGAAGCCTGCATTAAATTTTACACCTGGCACAGACAGACACACAGGGTGTCACTGACTTACAGATGAAGCAGAACAACAACAACAAAAAAAACCCAAAACATAAAAACAAACAAACAAAACCAGTCCTCTAGATCATCTAAATACAGTAGAAAGAGGTTAATAAAGGCTTGAGAGCAAAAACCCTGGGGAGAGGGAGGTGATGTTGAAAATTTACGGACTCACTTCGACTGGAGGAGTGAATTTTACTGATGATCTCCAGGGCATTGTGACCATGGTGACAATAGAGTGCGCTTCAGATTATTATGAGAATGGATTTTTAATGCTCTTGTCACACACACAAGAATATGCTGGTGGAACAGTGGACATACTCATTAGGTTCACTTAATTTGTTCTGTTTTGTTTGCATGGATCAAAACATCGCATTATGCTACATAGATTATACGTAAACATATATTGTACTTATTAATTAAAATAAATTTAATAGCACCATAAGCAAAACATGGAGTCATAGTAAGGAATTTTGATATTGTTTAGTCTGGCAGACTGAGGATTTATTCTTTACCAAATGACATGCTCAAAATTCCCTTAAAAAACACAGTGCTGTAACTGGTATAAATTGTCCCTGAGAAACCCCAGCAATGATGGCAATCATCTAGCCTGCTCTTGTACTTTATCAACCCCACCCCGCATACGCTGAGTTTGTTAAAGGAAGTACACATTATAAAACAAAGTACTATAAATCAGGTAATAGTTCTTCCCAGAAAATGTAAGGAACATAGGCTCGCATTTGTAGTGAGTGAAAGCTAATTATAAGAAATCACCCTTCTGGAAGGTTTTCTGGGAAAAGTCAAGCACTTTCTTTCCCATCAAATATTTAAGATTGGAAAGACTTAATTTTAATCCTACTTGATATAGCTTGGGTCAACTCTAAAATTATAACATTTAAAGATTACTTCAAAGGGTTTTTCTTTTATGAAGATTATCCTGCTAAGCTTAAAAAAAAGAAGCATGTTATTATTTGAGGGCTTGTTCTATTGTTATATGTGCTCTGTGGCTTTTGTTAAAGACCATTAACCTCTGTAAGAGATAATCCCCCTTGTAGTATTGTTTCTCTTACCTTAGGGTAAGAGAAGAGGAAATTCCTTGTTAGTGTGGTTTAAAGTAAAAAGCAAAACAAAACCAGTTATATTTAGAAGAAGAAAAAAAGTCTTTTCCTCTAAACAGTAATAATAATAAAGAAAGGTGACTTGAGACTTTCAAGAGAAACCAGGTAGTGTAGTGTATTCGAGGTAACATGGCTCTCGGGAGAATCTAAGTAGTCTGGTTCTTATTAACCAATAGATTTCCAGAGTCAGTTCCTACCCAAGTTCCAATTCGAAGTTAGCAAAGTGCAAAATACATTTAAAATGGAGTGCCGGGTGCAGGCAAATGATCTTGTGGCTGATGCTCTCTCCACACATCCCTCCCATGGCGCTGTTGGTGTAAGCCCTTTGCAGAAACATGGGCAGTGAAGTCCCAGCCTGCATAGGTGTCAGGCTTGCGTCCTCCACTACCCATGCATGCGTATCCGCTAATGACAGCCAGCTCAGCCATCAGACATTGCAATTCCACATAGACCCTTCACCAAAATGGATTATTTCAGCCTCGTTGGTCACAGATTCTGTACTTTTCCAGTGATTCATCTTACTATTAATAATGTCAGAGAATTTTAGGCCCTTGAATTAAATAATGATAAATAGGAGCCACGGAGTGTTCTAGGCTGAGGCAGCGCTGTTTATTTCAGCTTGCAGCACTGTCAGCCCTGATAAATCGGATCCCTGAAATAGTTTGTAAAGTGCCGAATTGATGTGGCAGTGGCTGAGGGAGAGAATTAATGTTACGAAATAGGTCTGCAACCTAGATTGCATGAAAGCTGAGCAAAGGCTTTTTCATATAAATGCTGCTTCTTTGTAGGAAATGGTTGCCACGCTGGAGTAATGCGCTTGTGTGGTCTGGGGGGCGACAGGTCAGGGAAGCGGCTTCACCAGGCCTGCAAGGACCCAGCTGGCTGCTAGCGGTGGGGGAGCCACCGGCAGGGCTGCTCATTTATAACGGGAAACAGGAAGGAGAGAAATGAGCTCATTTTAATGGGAAACACAGGAGAGAAATGAGTCTGCGTGAAGAGCCACCGCGCATGCTCAGTTCTTGTGCTTATGCCCGCCTTGTCAGAGCCACAGGGAACTCACTGCTCCCGCCCAGGCTGGAGGAAGTTTTAGAATGTATCCTCTGATACAGTTTACGTGTAAGCCCTGTCTCAGTAGCCATTTACAGAGAAAACAAACGGGTGTGTGTGTGTGTGTGTGTGTGTGTGTGTGTGTGTGTGTGTGTGTGTGT
>NW_026592403.1:1793119-1827327 GCF_907164565.1 Psammomys obesus | reverse complement strand
TGTGTGTGTGTGTGTGTGTGTGTGTGTGTGTGTGTGTGTGTGTGTGTAATATAGAGCATTGAACACGCTGAGGCAAGGTCTAAGTGTCCCAGCCTGCAGTTGACCGGCTTCACATGGGCCAAGCATGTTTAGGATTTCTTTTTGTTTGTTTTATTTGTGTATTCTTTGTATCACGTTCAGTGACTTTTTAAAAAATGTTTAGATCACACAAGTAACGTGGAGTCTGGCGCTTTATAATCCATTAGTACTGCTGAGTGTTGTTAGTATATAGGCAACCCCACTGGCCTGCCCTGAGAGACACAGCAGCTGCTCATGTTCTCCCCGGGCAACACCATCTGTGCCGTGTGCGCCAGTGTGTGCTGTGGATGAAAGGACCCACCACCCCAGATCCCTCCCTCTGCCCTGTGCCCCTCTCTGCCTACTCTCGTGTGTCCTGCTCTCCCTCTCCCTGTCTCTGCCTCCCTGTGTGCCCTTCTGCCTCTCTACATGTCTGCCTCTATCTCCCTCCAAGTTCTCCCTCCCCTCTCCTCCCCGAGATAAACCTCTTACTCCAGATGTGTTTCATGGCATAACACCTCAGGGTACACCATGGCACACCTGCCAAAGGTACCCTCCCCCTTGCTCCCATTTATATTTATAATAAAGGGCTTTTATACATTATATATATATATATATATACATATATATATATATATATATACATACATACATACATATATATGATTCAACTCTGTGTGTGTGTGTGTAACTCAGATTCAACTATTTATATATGTGTATGTAACTGGGATTCAACTCTATGTAGGTCTGTATGTAACTTGGATTTAACTCTGTATTTGTGTATGTAACTTGGATCCAACTCTCATTTAAAAAAGCATCTGTCCCAATCCCTCCCTTCCTCCACCCTCTGCATGCATGCCCCTCCCCAAGTCCACTGATAGGAGAGGACTTCTTTTCCTTCCTCCTGATCCTAGTCAATTAGGTCTCATCAGGAGTGGCTGCGTTGCCTTCTTCTGTGGCCTGGTAATGCTGCTTCCCCATCAGGGGGAGGTAATTAAAGAGCAGGCCAATCAGTTCATGTCAGGGTCAGTCCCTGTTCCTATTACAATGGAACCCACTTGGATACTGAACTGCCAGAGGAGGAGGGAGGGTACCACAGGGGGATACAGAGTGAATAAAGTGTAATTAATAAAGAAAAAAAAAAACCTGAAAAAAAAACATCTGTATCTCTATTTATCTATCACTCTCTATCCATCCATATACATACTAGAAAATGAATGTTTTTTTTTTTTTAAATGAATGTTTTAAACAGCAACTGTGTGGTTGGTCTTCCTTCATCTTGGCTGGTGGCCTCATCAGGATGTGAGCGGGCACATGGCTGGCAACCTGCCATGTGACTTCATCATCTTAAGATGACCACATGGGAGAAAGCAACAACTGTAAAACTTCTTAGTTCTAACATACTCTCTATTTCATTTTAGACTAAGAAAGCAACAAGTCTCAAATATTTTGGATAATCATGGACTTTTGTGTGAGTAGAAATTTAAGGTTATATATATGCTATCACATACTATACATGTTATTGAGCTCTGGTTTAGAATATACTGTACATAATATGAAAATTTGAGGTTATAAGGGTCTATTCAGATTATCAAAAGCTAATTTAAGACGTATGTCTTCCTACTTATGTCTTTGCTAATTGGTCAACACCAAGCTGCTAGAAAATTTCATTAAGTTACAACATATGTTTGCTAAATAAGGTGTATTTGATAATCAAGATTTCTGTACTCCTAAGGCCCACTCAGATTCATAGCTGTATTTGTCTAGATTGCTTGTCCTTAGTGAAGATATAAAAATTTCTAAGGTCTACTCAGATTCATAGTAATAATTGTCTAGCTTCTTTGTCTTTTAAGCGTTAGCTATTTGGATGAGAAAGCCGTAGAGAAAACTACAGAGGCCTATATCGGCAGTATAATAGGATCAGTAAAGTTGTCAGTATCTTTGTGGACTGTAATAAAAGTTTTATTTTTATTCTAGAAAAGCTTCAATTAAAAATTGTGATTTTTTTTTAAGGCTAAACCTAAAGTACTAGCCTTATGAAAACTCTAAATTATTGTTGAGGATAATTAAATGGAAGTTGCTAGTCTAATAATAAATTATCTAATTCTTTAATGTGTTCAGAACTGTACTTATAGTCATGCTAAGAATTAATGTAATTAATTATAGGAGTAAACCTTGTATAGTCTCCTATACATGTTTTCAAAGTAAATAACTGGAAACAAGCAAAGTTTGTCTATTTACATATACTTTAGATAGATAGGTGATCCTCAGATTCTCCAGAGATCTGCAAAATATGGCATTTAAAATGTTTAATAAAGCTCTTCAAGATAGAGAGACATATCCGCTCCTGACATCACCCATAATCTCCTCCAAAGATGATGGACACAGAAGAACCTCCGTATGGAGCTTGCTTTAAATGTGGCAAAGCTGGACTTTAGGCAAAAAAAAAAAAAAAAAAACCTGCCCTTTACCTCAGCTGCTGATGGCACACTGTCCAAACTGTGGACAAACGGGGCCCTGGAGTGCTGAGTGCTCCACTTTGCCTAGACAAGGTATGACAGTTCCCTAAGTTCCTACTCCACAGGATGGTTGGATCGTCTAGGCCTGAAGGCTGAAGACTCCTGCTGTCCCCTATGGACTAGGAAGGAACCTAGGGAGATTGTCCAGGTAGCTGGTAAGTATGTGTCATTTTTAATAGATTTGGAAGCTGCTTGGTCTTAAGTCAGGTGAAATTTATCCTTCTCATGTCGCTAAAGGGGTTGAAGACGAGGCTAGTTATAGATTCATAAGTTTAACCAAGGTTTCAGATGCCTTCTCTGTTCTCTTCATGTGTAAAAATCAGGCCACAGGCCTCCCTCTCCAAGAGCTGCTACCACAAGGACTACACACAGTTTACCTTGTTAGCAGACTCAGAAAAAAGATCAATTCACAAAACAGATTTTAGTGTAACTTTTCCTACTCCTTTACTTAAAGGAACTCACTTAACCGTGGCTGCCCCCAGTAATCAACCACCTGTGTCTCATGGGGAATCATTTGATAGAAAAAAAAAAATGTTGTAAAGTTTATGTAAGGCCTGAGGATATGAAAGCTTAAATTGTGAGCTCTAAGAAAGGGTTTTAGGGTCTAAGAAAATGTTTCAAGGTGTGCAAATTCACATTATGAAGGTTGGAAGACGTGAAAACTTAAGTGGTGATAAGAAAGTGATTTAAGGTATATGAAAGAAATGAAAAATGCTTCAGACTGCTTTCCCTCGCTATGCTGCTTTTGTATAAGATAGATTTCAAGAGTTCGGAGTTTTAGCATTAGTCAGTGGAGTACTGATGAACTATTTTAGTCTAGCTCTGATAAAGTGCTACTACTACCATAATAGTCACCAGTTCAAGATTTTAAATTTTCTTGGTTGTCTTCTAAGTATAGACTTAAAATGTTTCTCATTGTGCTAAATTTATAAACATCTAGTCTTCCTCATAGAGAGGAGAAGCCTCCATTTAACTGCCTGTGGTTGTCCTAAAAATCAAGATCAAGCAAGCTTTTACCCCTTCTGCTCTGCAAAAAGTTTCCGCCGTACCTGTGTTTGGTTTAAAGAATTTTCATGCTTTTAACCCAAACTCATTTTCCAAGCTTCTACTGTGACACGCTGATGTGAGTTTACTGCCTTTGTGTACAATGTGGGCCTCAGTACAGATTACAAACAATGGTAATCTGACATGTCTAAGACTTGACTCTATTTGTAAATTTAAAAAGATTCTTGTGAGCTTTAGGGAATCAACTTGAATCCAGCTCTCATGGTTCTAATGGACTCCAGATAAGTAGTCCCATCAATCAACCATCTACAGTTGACTACCTACTGTCTATTCCTGAAGGTGGGATATCTCCCCCTTGCCTTGGTTTTGGGATTTCCCTCCCCCATCTAGAAACATGGGCCTAAAACTTTCAAATGTATGTCCCCCATCTTCTTCCTAAACTCATTAACTTTATCTTCTGTCCCTTATCTATCTATCTATCTATCTATCTATCTATCTATCTATCTATCTATCTATCTATCTATCTATCTATCTATCGCTGTTCCAGCCAGCCAGGTCCAGGTGTTTGCACAAACTATACATTCAGAATCCAGGACAGCTTCAAAGTGGCTAGCCCCACATGGTCAGCCTCACAGACTGCTTCAACTGTGCCTGCACTTTCTTAGATCCAGATGGTTCACAGAGCCCGGATGGTAAGTGAAACAGCCAGATCTTCCATGATTTGGCTGGTATCTCAGTTTTCTTGGGTCCCCAAGAATGGTGTCAATACAAGACAGCAGAATATAGTCTAAAAACACATTTCTGACTCACCATCACCCTTCCCGAGGTCCTCATTTTTTAATTAAACAAAAAGGGAGGCATGTTAGTATACAGGTGATCCCACTGACCTGCTCTCAGGGACCTAGCAGCTGCTTGTGTCATCACCTTCTACAACCAGGTGTGACAGGTGTGTGGTGCAAATTAAATTTACCCCAGACATACCATATCCTTCTCTCTGCCCGTTTCTCTCTTTGCCTTCTCCTGCCCCCCTCCCCTGTATCCCTGTCTGTCTGCTTCTTTCTCCCTATTCCGAGTTTGCTCTCCCCTCCCCAATCAACCTCTTACATGAGATCTGTTGTGTGGCATAATTTTTCAGGGGTACACTGTGGCATATGCCTGCCAAGGTACCCTACCCAATTTTATCCTACCAAGCGTGGTCTCTGTACATTACCATAAGATGTAAGTTTGAAGTCCAAATTACTTGCTGCTGGAAAGAATCAATATCTCAATGAATCTACCATAGATAGAACAACTAACAAATCAGATTTCCTTAAAAAAACAAAACAATAAATAAAACAATAACAGGTCAGGTGAGATAGTGGAGTGGATTACAACACTTACTACCTAACCTGAGGACACAAGTTCAATTCCTCGAATTCACCTGGTAAAACTCCTGAAAACTGTCTTCTGACCAGCACATATATACCATAGCACGTGCGTCCCTTTCACACACACACACACACACACACACACACACACACACACACACACGTGTGTAAGTATGCAATTGATTGATTAACACATCTAATACGTTATTTTTTAAAAGTATATGAATAGTCAAGGCACAGATGACTGTAATAATCAATGAAGCTAAGCAGGAAAATCAAAGCATCTCTTAGTAAAGATTTTCAGGTGGGAAAAGATCAAACCAATTGATGGCATTGAGCAGATGGAGGTAAAAGGAAGCTGGCGACACATGTCTGCAGGGGTAACCCTTCCTTGTACTCACTCATTGAAGAGGCTTTCATAAATGTTTCCTCTTGAGAAGATTATAGCAGATAAACAGAATAGCTAAATCATGTTATATATACATGTTATAACCTCTCATGTATCCATGATATTAAATATAAACATATTAAATATTTTCAAAGCAAACAAATGGACCGACTCAATCAATGATTGCAATGACTGTGAGGTCATCCTTAAAATCCTCAACTTTCAGAGATAAACAGAAGACATAGCTCTTTCTAGTAACTGCTAGAAATATGTGCCAGAACTAGACAATGTTTAAAAACAATATGCTGGTATGCTGGTCAATTTTAACTGTTACCTTGGCACATTCTAGAATCATCTGGGAAGAAATTATTAGTGAAGCATTGTGTAGTCCAGATGGCCCCGGGATATGTCTTGGGGAGACCGTCTTGGTTATATTAATCAATGTGGTAAGACGCAGGCCACCATGAATGGCACCATGCCATTGCTCTGGGTCCTGGACTTTATAAAAATAAAGAAAGCAAGCTGAATAGTAGGTATGTAAGTATTAATTCTCTCTCTGCTCTTGACTGTGGATTGGCTGCTTCAAGTTCCTGCCTTGACTTCTTTGCAACAAGGGACTGCAAGCGTTGCCTTTTCTTTGGCTATTTCATCAGAGCAACTGGAAATGAAACTGTGACTCAGGGTCTGTGGGGATGATTTATCCTCTATACTGATTCCTGTGAAAGCATGAGAACCCGAGTTTGAATCCCCGGAGTCCACTGAGAAGCCAAGAATAATAGATTAGAGCTGTAATCTTGGTGCTGGCAAGGCAGAGACAGGAGGATCCCTAGGGCTTGTTGGCAAGCCCTTCTAGCTCAGCCAGTGACCCTCAGGGTTAGTGATATACCCAACCTCAAAAATAAGGCAGAGAGCAACCGAGGAGAACACTCCCACACAGGCACACACACATGCATGGGCACCTACAGGCACATGTACTCCAGTACAGAACACACACACACACACACACACACACACACACACACACACCCCTATACACACACACATACATGCACACACAGAAAGAGACAGAGAGGCAGAGAGACATTTTGTTTTTGAGACAGAGTCTTTCATGGAACCTAGGGCTCATCAACTGGGAAAAACGTTCTTGTCCAGTGGGCTCCAAGAATCTGACTATCTTCTGCCTCCACAACACTGGGATTACAAGTGGATGCCACTCCGCCTGCCATTCTCTTTGAACATGGTCTCCAAGAGTTTGAAACTACATCCTCATGCTTTGGTGATGAGCAAACTATCTCTCACACCCACGGTTTGTCTTTTTACAATCACATAATGAAAAAGAAGAGGGCAAAAAGCTCATTTAAGATGATGGTCAAATCATCTTATGTCAAAAAACTATACTCAGTCAAATGCAACTGAGGTTTTCGATAACAAGGGGCAACTGATTAAACCATATAAATGATGATTTCAGGTTAACTCTGAATTCTTGCCCCCGTGAAGTGGTGGACCTCTGGTCCACAGCTGCAAACCTGTTGGCCTCTCTAATTCTCTCATCTGGTTCATGTAGTCCCCAGCCAGCCTGTTTCAACCATTTCTCTCCCTGCTGTCAATGTCTTCTGCTGCTAATTTTCTGCCTTACTGAATGGACAGTTCTAATTAAGTACATATAAAACTCGGATGTCAGTTTTTCCTCCACTGGGAGAAGGTACCTTTTTTTTTTTTTTTTGTGGCATGCCTTTCTTTCCTGGAGAATCATGTCATTTGCATTCAAGATGATGTTTATGTTCAAGAGAGTTGTGCTGTTGGGAGTCTGATCTCCAAATTGGCTTAATACTCCTCAATTGTGATTAAGTTAGAAGAGATGAACCAGTGATCTGATATTTAAAAATCTTAGAAAGATACAGGACTTGGGCATTTTTTTCCCCTTTTCTGACCTGAGTTAATTTGCCTTGCCTAGTTTACATCACCACAGTTTCAATATTGCCTAATGAAAAATAGTAGCTCCCTGAGCTATTTTTAAGATGGGGGAAAAAGCTAAGTGAAAGGAAGACATAATCAAATGTATAATTTACTTGCTTACTCATGGTATTCACAACAGAAATGACAAGGAATGTGCGGTCTCAACCTGTCAATCATGTAGCTTTCTGCTTCTCAAGGGGAGGCATTGATTTCAAGTGTCATCATGGGGTGATGGATAGATGAATCCAGATGCATTCCCTCTGCCTCTGCTGATTACTTCTATAGCCACCCAGCTGGACCCACATTTTACATATTCAATTTAAAGCACATGGTTAGCTAGGCTAAGAGAAAAGTTTCATCCCATGAATATTGGACCATGGAGTTTTCTTTGCTTCTTCTACCCACTTCTGACTTTTTGCAAAGGTCTCAAATTGGAGGTAATCTTGTGTGTCCTGTAGGCTTCCTCCCATGGCTCAATGAGAACAAACCGTGGCAGCAAGCAAGGCGCTGTTAACTGTAATGGACATGACATGTCAAGAGCAATAAACCATAGTGTCGTACAGACGCCCAGTTGTCCTTGTATGAACAGAGTCTGATGGTAGTCCTGGGCCCCTCCTCATGAAGAAGAGGGACAGCTGCCCACCAGGCTTTCTGTCCACTGAACATAAAAATTCAGCAGCATAATAGGTGTCCAGGATGACAGAGTGGATATGAAAGATGCATTGGCTATGTATGTTGTCTGGGAAGGGAATTTAACAATTTAGTAGAGGAATCAAGATGATAGGGGGACAAAAAAGACGTTTATAATGTAACACTTAAAGAAAGTCTTCTGGTCCCAGAAGGTATTCTCTGTGCTAAATAAGAATTAAGTCCTAACACTAGCTCTAGTTCTCAAGCTCGAGGATAAAGCTGCTGTTCTCCTCCTCTGCTCTTCTTGCTGTAGTCATTACAGCCTTCATCATATTAGCCGAATACACTAAGGTCCTTTCTACCTGCCCAGAACCGTTGTGCATGCATGTTCTGATTGGTGAGATTTCAGAGTCTTTGTCTGCACTCTTTGATATCTTGAAAGTATCACCTTAAATATTGTAGACCATAAAGTATAGTGCCTGTTTTACTTTGTACTTCCATGCCATGATAGCAATACAACAAAGTCTACAATTATTTCATATTCCTTACCTGGATTCTGAGCTCTTCCTTTCCTCTTCCCTCTCCTTCCTTTTCTTCCCCCCTCTCCCTCTCTCCCTACTTCTCTCTGAAAAGAAATTCTTTCTATATGGCACAGGCTGGCCTCATATACCTAGGCCCTTGCCAACCTACTGCTTCAGCCTCCTGAGTAGCTAGCTAGCTAGTCCTTGCCTCAACTACCATTACAAAAGAAAAACCAAAATTGATTAACCAACTGAACAACCCCCCCAAAAACTCACAAAAAACTAAAGAGCTAAAATGTAATATTAATGGAAAAAAGTTTATTTTAAAAAATATTTACCTATTAGTGTGTGTGCATATGTGTATATGACCATATCACATCATGTAAGTATAGATCAGAAACAAATTTTTGCAGTTGGGTCTTCTCCATACACTTTACGAGGCCTTTAGGATCAAACTTGGATTGAAAGGTTTCCGTGGCAAGTGATAGCCATCCCACAAGCCCTAATTTTTGTGTTTTTTTTTTTTTTTTTTGTTGTTGTTTTACATTTCTGTAAAACCTAGTACCATCAAGATACATAGCAGACATCCAGGAAGTAACTGCTGAGTGACTGATGCTGTTAGGGTCACTTCACTCCTCTTGCATGATGTCATGCTGTTTGGAGATTCATTTGGCTGCTGAAATGAAAACATCCAAGAGGATGGTCAAATACCTTCACTGCTCTACGGTGACTAGATCTAATCATATCTATTTTCTTCTAAATATTTATGATTAGACAAATGGGAGTTCAGCGCAGAGGGAACAGCAGAATAACTACATTAAGAGAAGGCAGAGGAAGAGAGATGTCTGGGAGGACAGAAATGCAGAGCAGGAGGTGAGCCGTGATTCCCCAGTTGTGCCTGCACAGTCACGGGAGCCTAACCTTCCTCTTCTTGGTTCTACCTCCCCTCTTCTCTTTCCATCTTTGACCTAGTGGCTTATGCAATATTTTACTCTTCGTTTGTTTGCTTTTAATATCAAAACAAGTACACATCATATAAAAATTAAATAACATGTGCATATAATACAATATATTTTTTTTCATTTTATGTCCATTCTCACAGACTCAGATTTTATTCCCTTCACCTAGGAGAGCTCACTGCTATTAGTGACATGTTGCATACAGTTTCAGGCAATTCTCTAAACGTGTTTGCATTTTGCTAATTAAATGCATTAAAAATTTATTGTGGGGCATCATGCCAGTTCTCAAAGTCTGTGGCTCACTAGACATTGAAAAAAGAAACAGGCTTCACCCTCTCCAGAGTGAGTGAAAGGATGTAGATGTGGCTTTCTGGGTGAGACTTCTGAGTTTAGATCCTCCTTAAGAAACGTCTGTGGCTGCCTGAATATTTTATAAATAATTTAAAATGTTAGTGTGTCTTTCTTTGTCCAGAAAATGCAATTTCATAGCGATATTTGAAACTGTTTTCACAGAAGTACCTCTTAAAATATCTTGTTCATTTGTGGCTTGAGCGCCAGTGTAATAGTTACAGGGGCTCTTACCACTCTAGAGTATTGGTCCTGGATCAGAGTTGTTTGAATGAACAGTTTAATCGATGTCTTGGTTGAGTTTGTTCTTCTATCACATGGACAAGAGAAGTGACTTTGAAAAGAAGCAAGAAAATAAAATTTTACTAAGAAAGATTTTTTTTTAGTGCTGGTTATTAACTTAGAAAGTAACTAAGTGATAAAAGCTGGCAATCCAGCAAGGGTAGCTCAATAAAAAGATTTTCCGGGGCTGGCTCAGTCAGAAAAGTACTTTCCATGCAAGCATGAAGACCTGTGTTCATATCCCCAGAACTCACAATGAAAAACCAAGTGTAGCTCATGTGTCTGTAATCTTAGTGCTTAGGAGACAGAAGAATTAAGATCCCTGGGACTTTCTGGCCATGCACTGTAGCCGAATTTAGTGAGAGAATTTGTCTCAAAAACCATGGCGGAGAGTGATTGAGAAGACAGGCAACCTCAACTCTTCGCCTCTACATGCCTGAACACACGTATCTACATTCTTCCATAAGCACACACACGAACATGTACACACACACACACACACACACACACACACACACACACCCACCCACCAGAACTCCTTCAGGAATCAGTAAAGCTGCTTGTTTATAATTTTCAAATCATTGTCTGCTTAACCTGAAAGTTACCACTCACCTTTTTCATTAGAATAGTAAATTAAAAGGTTCACAGGAACAGCCTAGTTTGGCTTACCTTAAGTCCCTTCTCAGAAAATGTGAAGATTACCGTGATATAGAAATCAATATTTTTCAGCTAAAGGGTCTCTAATGTCTGGAGAATGTCCTCCCACCTTTCCTTTTGCTGTGGCCGTCCAGATTCCATTCTCCATAATCCTTAAATCCCCAGCTTATTTCCATCACCATAGAAACACCTGCTGGTGTGATCAGTTTTGATCAGTTGCAGACTCACCTTGCCTGCCTCCTGCCAGCCAAGCTCTTCTCAGTGTCAGCCGCAGAGACTGCAGGGTCAGGGGGCAGAGGTGGGAGCTGCCTAAGGAAAGTTCTCTCACTTTCAAACCTGCCTTTCTTCTCGCAGAGGAATGAGCCCCCACGCTTCCTTTCTCCTCTCTCCCCAAACAAGCAATTTGCAAATGCTTGTTTGCTAAGGTTCAGAGTCATCGCTGAAAAGCCTTATAGAAGCATGGCAAGATCTCAGCAGCAATCTACCTACTGCATCTCCTCTCCCTCATTCTCTCGCTGTTTTAAAAATGTAGTTTCACTTTACTCTTTAAAATTTCGATTACGGTACAAAGAACTTGGCATCTAAGCCCTCATTAAAAATAATAACAATGTATTTGGGCTCTTTCTCTCTCTCTCTGTGTGTGTGTGTTCATGGGTATGTATGTGTGTGTCCTTGCAACTTAATCATTTTTAACTGTCCAGTGCTGCTAAGGGTATTCACATTATTCTGAAACGAATCTTCAGAATATCTTTCAGTTTGCACCTCCACCTCCACAGTGTTGTCATCACAGGCATGTTCCACATCAGATATATGTGGTTCTGGGAAATCTAACCCATAACCCAGGACCTTGTGCATGCTAGACAACCATTCTTCCAGCTAAGCTGCGTTCCCAGCCCTCAGATCCTCCATCACTTTCTGACTCTATTATTTTGACAACTCTAGGAAGTTCATATTCCTGGAATCCTGAAGGATTTTTCCTTTTGTGAATGACTTTTTTTTTTCCCTCTTCACCTTAATATTGTCAGGATTGATTCATGATGTAGCATTTCAATACCTCCCCCATCTTTCTTTTCACGTCAGTGCTATGAATGGATCCAGGGCTCTCATGCATTTTGCATGCTGAGTGACCATTCCACCACTGACCTATAGATAGTCCAGCCCAGAATTTCCTTCCCTTCTAAGGTTAAATTAGTTGCCAGTCTGTGCAAACCCCACAGTCTGCTTATGCATTTGAGCAAGGGTATGTGGGTTACTTAACCATTTTGGCCTTTGTAGTACTGTTTAGGGTGTAGATATCTAGATATCTTTTGAGTCCTTGTTTTGAGCTGTTTTCAGGGGGTACCCGTGAGTGCAGCTGCTAGATTATATACTAATTCACTCTTCAAATATACTAGCCCTTCATAATGATCTCCCACAGCAACTATATCATTTTATATTCTTAAATTTAGGACCAATGAAATGATGATGCACACAGATTTTATATAAAAGAGGTTTATTAGATGAAGATTAAGAGAGAGAGAGAGGAGAAGAGAGAGAGAGAGACATGATAGGGGGAAGGGAGGGACCACCCCGACAGAGAAAGGGGAGAGAGCAGGAGAGCGGCAGAGTAAGAGGGCAAGAGAACAAGAGAGCAAGAGAGAGACAAACTGATGGGTTGATCCTTTTTTAAAATTTATTTTATTCTTGTTAATTACAGTTTATTCACTTTGTATCCCACCTGTAACTCCCTCCCTCTTCCCCTCCTAATCTCACCCTCCCTCCCTCTTCTCCATCCATGCCCCTCCCCCAGTCCACTGATAGGGGAGGTCCTCCTTCCCTTCCATCTGATCCTAGTCTATCAGGTCTCATCAGGACTGGCTGCATTGTCTTCCTCTGTGGCCTGGTAAGGCTGCATCCCTTGAAGGGGGAGGTCATCAAAGAGCAGTCCACTGAGTTCATGTCAGAGACAGAACAGAACACCAACAGCATGGGTTGATCCTTTTAAGCAGCAACTTAACCACGCCAGCCAGGTGTGGCTACCTGGTGAATGACACTTGATGACATCATAGGTTGTTAGGCAACCCAGAAGCAGGTTGCCTAAATACAAACACTTAACAGTACACAAAAGACCTAACCTCATGACATGCATTTTTCTTTGCCTCTTTGTAGGCTGCCTCTCTCTCTCTCGCTTTTTTTTTTTGTACATGTGATTTGTAAATTCTCAGAGAGTTCAGTTTGTTTATTTTTAAAAAAACAAACTGTTTTGAGGCTAGAAAGGTATTTCAGAGTGTAAAAACACTTGTTGCTGTTTAAAGGGAACAGGTTCAGTTCCCAGCATCTACACAGTGGCTCACAATTACCTGTAACTCCTCCACACCTTCTTTACTCTTTGAAATCTTGAACTATGCAGTGCACATAAACTCAAGCAAGCGCCCACGCATGTACATAAAAATAATAAATAAACAAATGGTTTAATAATTAATGATTAGATAAGTCTTTGAAAAAAAAAAACATGCTGTCTTTACCTGCATTGTAATTTTCCAGAATTCATCATCAAATCCAAAGTCACGAAGATTTTGCTCTAGCTTTCTCCTAAGAACTTTGTCGTTTTGGCTCTTTGAGCCATGTTGAGTTACTTTTTGACCGTAATATTAGGTAAGGGCTCATTTCTCTGTTCATAGATGTGGCATTGTTATTGGAAATCATTTGACCACATAAACAAGCATTTATTTCTATCCTTTTACCTCATTTCTTGGAGCTGGAAATCATCTCCTTCTGCTCTTATAATTCTTAGGTTAGGTCTTTTCATAGTGTCCTAGATTTCTTGGATGATTTGTGTCAGGAACTCTTTAGATTTAATATTTTCTTTGACTGATGTATGGATTTCCTCAATTGTGTCTTCTCTGCCCGAGAGTGTCTCCTCCATCTCTGAATTCTGATGGTAATGCTTGCGTCTGTTGTTCCAGTTCTGTTCTCTAGGTTTTTTTGGTTTCCACAATTCCCTCAGTTTGTGTTTTCTTCATTGCTTCTATTTCCATTTTCAGGTCTTGAACAGTCTTATTCATGTCCTTCACATGTTTAATTGTGTTTTCCTGTATCTCTTTAAGGGATTTATTCATTTCCTCTTTAAAGGCCTCTATCATTCCTGTAATACTGGATTTAGGGTCATTTTCTTGTCGTTCTGTTGTGTTAGGATCTCCAGAGCTGGCTGTAGTAGGATAGCTGCTCTCTGAAGGTGCTGCGTTGCCCTAGCTCTTGTTGATTATGCTCTTACTCTGGCCTTTAGCCTCCTGGTTGTGCCTGGTGTTGTCTAACTTCTCCTGGTGTTGGCAGGACTCCTGTGGAAAGCGGGTAGAGCCATGGGCCTGACAGTGGAGCTCAGGGAACAGCACACTATTCACCTCTGGCTGTGCCCCAGGTGGATTTTAATTTTCTGGGGCCTGGCCACTAAATAACAGGAATCAACAATCATTGGTCATTGATCTCTCAATATCAATGGCCTCAATTTCCCAACAAAAAGACACAGACTACCAAAATGGATGCAAAAACAGGATTCATCCTAGTTCTACATCCACAAAACACACCTCAGCATCAATGATAAACATTACCTCAGGGTAATGGGTTAGGGGATGATATTCCAAGCAAATGGATTCTAGAGGCAACCTGGTTTAGCCATTTAAAAAAAAAAAACCTTTTAATTGATTCTTTGTGAGTTTTGAATCATACACTCCAATCCCATTCATTTCCTTATCCCATTGTTTCCTCCTTCTTCCCTTGAAACCTCTTCCTCCAAAAGAAATAAAAAATAAACAACTAAATACATAAATAAACGAAAACACAGAAAACATCCTGTCATGGAAACTGTGGTATGTAAAAACTTTATTTTGTTGTTTGTTGTTATTAATTTTAAATTTTATTTATTTTTTAATTTATTTCAATTTATTCACTTTGTATCCCAGCTGTAGTCCTCTTCCTCCATCCCCTCCCAATCCCACTCTCCCTCCCTCATCTCCCTCCACACCCCTCCCCAAGTCCACTGACAGGGGAGGTCCTCCTCCCCTTCTATTTGACTCTAGCATATCAGGTCTTATCAGGAATGGCTGCAATGTCTTCTTCTGCAGCCTGGTATAGCTGCACTCCCCCTCAGGGAGAGATGATCAAAGAGCCAGCCACTGAGTTCATGTCAGAGACAGTCCCTGTTCCCCTTATTAGGGACTGAGCTGCCATAAGCTACATCTGTGCAGGGGTTCTAGGTTATCTCCATGCATGGTCTTTGGTTGGAGTATCAGTCTCAGAAAAGACCCCTGGACCCTGATTTTTTGGTTCTGTTGCTCCTTGTGGAGCTCCTGTCCCCTGCAAGTCTTTCTATCTCTGTCTTCTTTCATAAGATTCCCTGCATTCTACTCAAAGTTTGGCTGTGAGTCTCAGCATCTGTGATGCCCTGATCAGTAGAGTCTTTCAGAGACCCTCTGTGGTAGACTCCTGTCCTGTTCCCTGTTTTCTCCCTCTTCTGATGTCTATCCCATTTGCCTTTTGAATGAGGATTGAGTATCTTCCCTAGGGTCCTCCTTCTTGTTTAGCTTCCTTAGCTGTACAGATTTTAGAATATTTATCCTATATTATACATCTAACATCCACTAATAAGCAAGTATATACCACATACCATATGTGCCTTTCTTCTTCTGGGCTAGCTCACTCAGGATAATCTTTTCTAGATCCTACCATTTGCCTATAAATTTCATGATTTCCTTGTTTTTAATTGCTGAGTAGTATTCCATTGTGTAAATGTACCACAACTTCTATATCCATTCCTCTGTTGGCTATTACAAATAAAGCTGCTACAAACATTGTTGAGCAAATGTCCTTGTTGTATACTTGAGCATATTTCAGATACATGCCTACGAGTGGTATAGCTGGATCTTGAGGTAGTTTTCTGAGAAAGCTCCAGATTGATTTCCAAAGTGGTTGTTCAAGTTTACATTCCTACCAGCAATGGAGGAGGGTTCCGCTTTCTCCACATCCTCTCCAGCATGTATTGTCACTAGTGTTTTTGATCTTAGCCATTCAGATGGGTGTAAGATGGAATCTCAGAGTCTTTTTGATTTGCATTTCCCTGATGACTAAGGATGTTGAGCATTTCTTTAAGTGTTTTTCTGCCATTTGATATTCCTCTATTGAGAATTCTCTATTTAGCTCTGTACCCCGTTTTTTAATTGGATTACTTGATTTGTTGCTGTTTAACTTCTTGAGTTCTTTATATATATATATTCTGAAAATCAGCCCTCTGTCAAATATAGGGTTGGTGAAGATCTTTTCCCACTCTGTAGGCTGTCATTTTGTTCTGATGACAGTGTTTTTGCTTTACAGAAACTTTTCAGTTTCATTAGGTCCCATTTATTGATTGTTAATCTTAGAGCCTGTATTGTTGGTGTTCTGTTCAGGAAGTTGTCTCCTGTGCCAATGAGTTCAAGGCTCTTCCAAGCTTTTTCTTCCAGTAGGTTTAGAGTGTCTGGTTTTGTGTTGAGGTCTTTGATCCATTTAGACTTTAGTTTTGTGCACGGTGACAAGTATGAATCTATTTACATTTTTCTCCATGTTGATATCCAGTTAGACCAGCTCCATTTGTTGAAAATGCTTTTTGTTTTTTCTATTGTATGGTCAAAAATCAGGTGTCCACAGGTGTGTTTATTTCTGGATAATTTATTCAATTCCATTGATCCACCATTCTGTTTCTATGCCAGTCTCATGCAGTTCTTGTTACTGCTGCTCTATTGTACAGCTTGAGATCAGGGATGGAGATACCTCCAGAAGATCTTTTATTGTAGAGGATTGTTTTAGCTACTCTGGGTTTCTTGTTATTCCATATGAAGCTGAGAAATTTTCTTTCAAGGTCTGTAAAGAATTGTGTCAGTAATTTGATGGGAATTGCATTGAATCTGTAGATTGCTTCAGGTAAGATGGCAATTTTCATTATGTTAATCTTGCTGAGCCATGAGCATGGGAGATCTTTCCATCTTCTGATGCCTTCTTCTATTTATTTATTCAGAGACTTGAAGGTATTTTTTTTAATGCAAGTCTTTGACTTGCTTGTTTAGAGTTACACCAAGGTACTTTATGTCTTTTGTGGCTATTATGAAGGGTGTTGTTTCCCTAATTTGTTTCTTAGCCTGTGTGTCTTTGTATACAGGAAGGCAACTTTTTTTTTTAAAGTTAATTTTATATTCAGCCACTTTGCTGGAGGTGTTAATCAGCTGTAGGAGTTCCCTGGTAGAATTTTTGGGGTCACTCATGTATAGTATCATATAATCTGCAAACCGTGATACTTTGACTTCTTTCCAATTTGAGTCCCCTTGATCTCTTTTAATTGTCTCATTGCTCTAGCAAGGACTATGCTAAAGAGATATGGAGAGAGTGGGCAGCCTTGCTTTGTCCTTGATTTCAGTGGGTTGATTTAAGTTTTTCTCCATTTACTTAGATGTTGGCTATAGGCTTGCTGTATATTGCCTTTACTATGTTTAGGTAAGTGCCTTGTATCCCTGTTCTCTCCAGGACTTTAAACATGAACGAGTGTAGGATTTTATCAAATGATTTTCGGCAACTAAGAAGATGATCATGTGTTTTTTTTTTCTTTCAGTTTGTTTATATGGTGGATCACATTGATGTTTTTCCATATACTGAACCACGCTGCATGCCTGGGATGAATCCTAGTTGGTCATAGTGGATGATATCTTTTATGTGTTCTTGGATTTGGTTTACAAGTATTTCATTGAGTATATTTGCATCAATGTTCATATGGGAAACTGGCCTGAAATTCTTTCTTTTTTGGGTGTTTGTGAGGTTTAGGTATCAAGGTGACTGTGGCTTCATAGAATGAGTATGGTAATGTTTCTTCTGTTTCTATTTTGTGGAATAATTTGAAGGGTATGGGTATTAACTCTCCTTTGATGGTCTGGTAGAATTCTGTGCTGAAACTATCTGGCCTTGGGCTTTTTTGGATGGGAAATTTTTGATGACAGCTTCTATTTCCTTAGGGGATATAGGACTATTTAATTTATTTACTTGGTCTTGATTCAGCTTTGGTAAGAGGAATTGATCGAGAAAATTGCCTATTTCATTTAGATTTTCAGATTTTGTGACTTATAAGTTTTTGAAGTAAGATGTAATGATAGTTTGGATTTTCTCAGTGTCTGTTTTTATGTCCCGCTTTTCATTTCTGATTTTGTTGATTTGGATAGTCTCTCTCTGCCTTTTAGTTTATTTGGCTAAGGGTTTCTCTATTTTGTTGATTTTCTCAAAGAATGGCCTTATCAGGCCACAATAGAGGACAATGCAGCCACTTTTGATGAGAACTGATAGACTAAGATCAGAAAGAAGAGGAGAACCTCCCCTATCAGTGGACTTGGGAAGTGGCATGCATGCAGAAAGGGGAGGGAGGGTGGGATCGGCAGGGGAGGAGGGAGGGGCTTATGGGGGGATACAAAATGAATAAAGTGTAATTAATAAAAAATTTAAAAAAAGAAGAACCAGGTGTTAGTTTTATTGATTCTTTGAATTGTTTTCTTTGTTTCTAGTTTATTGATTTCATCCCTGAGTTTTATTATTTCCAACTGTCTACTCCTCTTGGGTGTGTCTGCTCCCCCATCCCATGGCTTTCAGGTGAGCCATTAATTTGCTTATATGAGATGTTTTGAGTTTCTTCTTGAAGGCTCTTAGTGCTATGAAATTTCCTCTTAGCACTGCTGTCATTGTGTCCCATAAGTTTTGGTATGTTGTGCCTTCATTTTCATTGAATTCTAGGAAGTTTTTAATTTCTTTATTCCTTCTCTGACTTAACTGTCATTGAATAGCGAGTTGTTCTGTTTCAATTTGTGTGAAGGCTTTTTGTTATTTCTGTTGTTGTTGAGGTTCAGCTTTAGTCCATGGCAGTCTAAGAGAATACTATGGATTATTTCAATCTTCTTGTATCTGTTGAGGCTTGCTTTTCGACCAGCTATCTGGTCTATTTTTGAGAAGGTTCCATAAGGTGCTGAGAAAAGGGTAAATTCTTTTTTGTTTTGGTGTGAGGTTCAGTAGATGTCTGTTAGGTCCATTTTGATTTATGACATGTTAGAGTCATTGTTTATTTGTTTAATTTCTATTTTGTTGATCTGTTCTTTGTTGAGAGTGGGGTGTTGAAGTCTCCCACTATTGTGTGGGGATCTATGTGTGTTTTGAGTTTTATTAATGTTTCTTTTACAGATGTGGGTGTCCTTGTATTTGGGGCATTGATGTTCAGAATTGTGATGTCTTCCTGGTGAAATTTTCCTTTGATGCATATGAAGTGACCTTCCCCATCTCTTTTGAATAATTTTAGTTGAAAGTCTATTTTATGAGATATTAGGTGGCTACTCCTTCTTGCTTCTTAAGTGTATTTGCTTGGAAAAATGTCTTCTGTGTCTTTATTCTCAGGTAATGTCTATCTTTGTAACTTAGGTGTGTTTCTTGTATGCAACAGATTGTTGGGTGTTATTTACACATCCATTCTGTTATTCTGTGTCTTTTTATTGGAGGTGTGAGTCTATTGATGTTAAGAGAGATTAATGAACAATGGCTGTTAGATCCTTTTATTTTTATGTTGTTTGTTGTAGTCTGTTTGTGTGCTTGGCATTTTTAGTTTTGCTGTAGTGAGGTTATTTATTTCCTGTGTTTTCCTGAATGTAATTAGCTTTCTTGGGTTTTATTTTTCTGTGTAGTATCTTCTGTAAGGCTGGATTTGTGGATAGGTATTGTTTAAATTTTTTTTTTTGTTATTGAATATCTTTTTTTCTCTATCTATGATGTTTGAGAGTTTTTCTGGGTATAGTAGTCTGGGCTGACATCCGTGTTCTCTTAGGTTCTGCATAATATTTGTCCAGGCCTTTCTGGCTTTCATAGTCTCTGCTGAGAAGTCAGGTGTGATACCTATGGGCTTGCCATTATATGTTACTTGGCTTTTTCCCCCTGTGACTTTTAGTATTTTTTCTTCGTTCTGTATACTTATTGTTTTGATTATTAAGTGGTGGAAGGATTTTCTTTTCTGTTTTAATTTACTTGTTGTTCTGTAGGCCTCCTGTATGTTTACAAGTCTCTGCTTTAAGTTGGGGAAATTTTCTTCTACGATTTTGTTGAAAATATTTTCTGGACCTTGGAGGAGGAAATCTTCTTTTTCCTTTGTTTGTTGTTATTTTTGGGGTGTGTGTGTGGGTGTGTGTGTGTGTGCATGTGTGTGTGCATGTGTGTGCACTTCCCCTCTTTATAGTTTGCTGGTCTGAGATTAATTATTCTCTGTGTTTTCATGGGTGCAATGAGCCTCCTTACATTGAAATTTTCCTTCTAGAACTTTCTGTAGGGCTGGAGTCGTACACCTTGTTCAAAATTGACTTTACCCTAAAATATTTTATTTTCTCCATCTATAATGATTCAAATTTTTTTTGGGTATAGTACTAGCCAGCATCTGTGTTTTATTAGACTGTACAGCACATCTGTCCAGTCTCTTCTGGCTTTTAGAGTCTCCATTGAGAAATCAGGGTAATTGTGATCAGCTGCCTTTTGATGTTACTTGCAGCTTTTACTATGTTTTCTTTGTTCTGTATATTTAGTGTTTTGATTATTATGTGGTGAGGGGAATTTTCTTTTATGGTCCAATTTATTTGGTGTTTTACATGCTTTTTCTACCTCCATAATTATCTTTTTCTTTAGGTCAGGGAAATTTCCCTCTATGATTTTGTTGAAAATATTTTCTGGGCCTTTGAGTTGGGATTCTTCTTCTTTTCCTAGTCCTATTATTCTTAGGTTTGGTCTTTTCATAGTTTCCCAGATTTCCTGGATATTTTGTATTAGGAGTATTTTGAATTTAGTATTTTCTTTGAAAGATGTATACATTTCTTCTATCATATCTCCAATGCCTTTGAATCTTTCTTTCATCTCATATATTCTGCTGGTGAAGCTTGCTTGCCTCTGTGCTATTGTTCTCTTGTGCCCGATTCACATGACTACCAAAAGACCACCATTGCAAATCAGATAATGATCTTTTTATTACAGTTCTAGGGGTGATGCTGACGGTGGGGAAATTAGATCTCTAGAGCAGAAGAAATGGCTACTTCTTTTTTTTTTTGTCAGAGGTTTTTTAATCTTATTGGAGCTGGAGTTACAAGTGGTTGTGAGGTGCCCAACACAATTGAGGGGAACTGAATCAGTCAAGCAAGTACAGCACATGGTCATAAGTGCTGAATTTCTCTCTCCTGCCCTACACAAAATATCCCTTTTCTAAGTTTTTATAAAAAATAAATAGTAAAATTTATTCAGATCAAATAGACTGATATGCCATTATAGTTGGGACATGGAGGGCTGTGATTGTTTTAAAGTCCATGCTCTGCTTCATTTTACTTAGCTAATATGGTTGATCATGCAGTTACATAGGCTCACATAGGCTGCTAATATGGCCAAACCACAAGCTCTACACATTGCTGCCTTGTATCCACTAAATGCGTCCCAGTCTAACTATATAAAATACCCATGATCAGCGTTTATGGGAGCAAGTAATTAAATTTGTGAAACAAGTGAAGTATCTATTTCTAGTCGTACAGCAAAGACAAAAGCAAACAATAAATTTAAACAGATAGCCAAAAACAAAAACCAAATCAAAACAAAACTAGACTGGATTTTCTTGATTCTAGTATCAATTCTTGATTCTTAAAATTTTATAACTAGGCTTTTGGTTAAAAAACAAATAAACATTTCTTATGAGCTAACACTTTGCAAAGTGGGTTCAAATTATGTTCTAAGTTATACTTAGTTGTGACTCTGACAATCAAGACTCCTGCTATGGCTGAAGTTGATTGCTAACTTGAGAAGGTCTAGATTCGTCTGGAAGACTGACCTCTAGACATATCTGTGAAAGCAGTTTTACATTGAATCTACTAAGATATGAAGATGTGGTCCGCTCTATTCCACAGTCTAGGGTCTTAGCGTGAATCGAAGGAACAAAGGGAGCTGAGACCCAGCATGCATCTCTACCTGACTCCTGATTGTGGACTCAGTATGGCCAGTGGCCTCAAGTTCCCACCACCATGACTTCCCCTGAAAAAAGTATCGGAGTATGAACTATGAGCCTAAATAAATGCACTCTTCAAGTTGCTTTTACCAGAAATTTGTTGCAGCAATGAGAAAAGTAACTAAAACACGTTCTTCGTGTCCTTTCATATTTTTCCAATGAGCTTGCCACCTAACATTTCTCTTCTAAGTGTCCCCCTGGTGGCTGACAATAAATCAAACAATTAGTAGATTTTGTACTATTGATAATACTTAATGATGGAAAAAATCTATTTACTTGCTATGTGAAACATAAATCATTTATCAGATTTTATATTAGAGAATAGAACCCAATACAATAAAAACATTCTTTCCTTCACTTTTCTTTTTTTTTAAAGATTTATTTACTTATTTTGTATACAGTATTCTGTCTGCATGTATACCTGCATGCCAGAAGAGGACACCAGGTCCTGTTATAGATGGCTGTGAGCCTCCATATGGTTGCTGGGAATCAAACTCAGCACCTCTAGAAGAGCAGTCAGTGCTCTTAACCTCTGAGCTATCTCTCCAGCCCTCTTCTTCACATTTCTAAAGAGGAACAATGGAGAGAAGTCTGGACCAAGAGTCTTGTGGAGGCATCAGGCAGCCTGCAGGGTAGAAGTGCAGAAAGGACAACATGCCTGTGATGTGGTCAAAGAACGGTGTGGCACGGTGCCTAATTCTACAGTTTTTAAAGACCTTCCTTAAGATATAATCGTTCAGATCTTCTTAACCTGGGATGTTAGTGGTCCATACAGATGTGCTCAGATTATCAAAGACTAAAGAGTTAAACACCCACTTCTACTAATTCAGGCTCCCCTTTGACAGAGTAATTATTTCAAATAATATCCCTTTCTTACAAAGATATGGATTTAGTTTAATTTTTTTTGTTTGTTTGCTTGTTTCTTTTTTTTTTTATTTTTAATTTTTTTTTCAGTTACATTTTATTATCTCTGTACCCCAGTCATGTCCCGATCCCTCATTCCCTCCCAGTCCCTCCCTCCCTCCCTCATCTCCACCATGCCCCTTGCCAAGTCCACTAATAGGGGGGACCTCCTCCCCATTCATTTGATCCTGTTTTATCAGGTATCTTCAGGACTGGCTGCAAAGCTCTCCTCTGTGGCCTAACAGGACTGCTCCTCCCTTGGGGGGTGGGGAGGCCAAAGAGCCAGCCATTGAGTTCCTGTCAGAAACAGTCCTTGTTCCCCTCACTATGGGAAACCAATTGGTTACTGTTTGCTTGTTTTTTTATCTTTCTTTTTCTTTCTTTTTTTTTTTTCTTCCAAAATAAAATAAAGACCAATAAAAACTTCTACCAGAATTTCAAGGGGAACTATAAACATTGCTAAAGCAGTTCAGATTCTAAATGTGGTAGACAGAGTATGCTCTAGTAGTGAAAGAGAAATACAGTCACTCCAAGAGAGGTTAGTCAAAAGTATTTAGCGATTACAACATTTGATCAATATGTGTTGGGAATTCTTGCCGATAATGATTGAGACAAAGCTCCATCTTGGCCACTTAGTATTCCTATCCTGCTCTTCAAATGGAAATTGACAGATACTTATTTCTGGAACTCCTGGAGGTTCTATGGGTTTCCCAACACCATCCCCTCCCAACCCTACTTGGCTAAATAGGTGCTAGATGAAAGGGCTGATGTTTGAAGCTGACACTACACAGTGAATTTCAAACACCCAATATGATACTGAAAATTAGCTCAAGCTTTCACATGTCACAGACTGTAAAAACACAAATTAGGCTGCAAATACAGCCCAGCATAATTAACACTATAATATGTTCAAATAATCCAGCTCTCTTCAGTGGAGTTTATTGAAGGAGATGATTATGAGCAATCATTCACTAATCACTAGGTGACAATTACTTCCTTAGCATCCATTCCTGCCTTGTCTGTGTTGTCGGATGCTGCTCCCGTGTTCAAAAAGGTGATATTTTTTTTCCACACAGAAACAGCTCTTGCTGGAACTCCAATTGATGTCAACTTTTGCTCTTGTCACTATCATCTGCACAGAGCCAAGCTTCACTGTAAATCAGAGGAGCGGAGGAAAATAAGACTGGATGGCTTTCAGTTCCAATCACGTCTTGTTTGACTCCAATTCAGCCAATACATTATTGAGGAAATAATGGATTTTTATCTGTGAAAGTGATAGAGAAGGTTTAAGAATTTTTCAAATTTAAAAATGTTCTCCTTCTGCATTTTATGTGGCAAACGGAAGGCTTTTCTTGATGGAAAGGGGAATGGTTCATTTTATTCTAATGTAAAAGAGTTCTTTCAAAGAAAGTCCATTTAGTGTTGTATCCTGGAAAGGTCCTACTCTCACGAAGGGTTTCATGAGAAAAGTGGAAACTGTATTCCTGGATGTGTGGCTTGAGAGGGAAGCTTGCCTCTGTCCCTCTTGCTCATAAACTTTCAAAACTTGCCTGTGGATTATCCCAAAGTTCAATCTGTCTGTCAGAACATGTGCTCATCAACTTTCACGGAGTTTGATATGGGCGAGCACAGACACTATTAAACTAGAGCTTGTAAGTCTCTTTCTCCATAAGCTCTCTCACCAAGATTAAGGCTTTTGCTTAAATCTCATTTTCACCGGGATGCTTGTTCCCTGATTAGTAAGAAGCCATTCTTCCCCACATGCTGCATTGAGGCAGGACCACTGGACCCAATCTTTCACTGTAATGCACCCATTCAAATCATGAAATAAAGCCATGTTTAGTAATGCCACTTTTAAGCTCTGTCAGGCTTATTGAACCCAGGCATGTTACATTGGATGCAATGTAACATGGCAAAGGATTCCACACCACTGGGTATTCCTGCCTTTCCTCTTTCTCCTGTGAAACCCAGTTGTGAGCAATTCCCACCTAATTCAGTTGATCTGCCACTCTAAGCAAAACCAGGTATTTCCATTAACTTCCAGTGTTCTTGCACCCTTTAAAAATTGCTTCCTGATGGCAGTGGAATTAGTATGGACACAGTTTTGAACCTGATTCAAATCTGTTTTATTCCATACAGTGGAGAAAAGACAGCATCTTCAACAAATGGTGTTGGCCTAACTGGATGACTGCATGAAGAAAAATGCAAATAGATCCATAGTTATCACCTTGCACAAAACTGAAGTCCAAGTGGATCAAAGACCTCAACATAAAACCAGACACTCTAAATCTATTAGAAGAAAAATTGGGGAAGACTCTTGAACTCATTGGCACAGGAGACAACTTTCCAGAACAGAACACTAACAACACAGGCTCTAAGATTAACAATCAATAAATGGAACCTCATGAAACTGAAAATCTTCTGTAAAGCAAAGGACATGGTTGTCAGAACAAAATGACAGCCTACAGACTGGAAAAGGATCTTCACCAACCCTGTATCTGACAGAGGACTAATATCCTGAATATATATATAAAGAACTCAAGAAGTTTAACTTGAGCAACAAATCAAATAATCCAATTAAAAAATGGAGTACAGAGCTAAACAGAGAATTCTCAATAGAGGAATATCAAATGGCAGAGAAACACTTAAAGAAATGCTCAACGTTCTTAGTCATCAGGGAAATGCAAATCAAATTGACCTGGAGATTCCATCTTACACCCATCAGAATGGCTAAGATCAAATACAGTAGTGACAATACTTGTTGGAGAGGATGTGGAGAAAGGGGAAACCTACTCCATTGCTGGTGGGAATGTAAACTTGAACAACCACTTTGGAATTCAATCTGGTGCTTTCTCAGACAATTAGGAATAGTGCTTCCTCAAGATCCAGCTATACCACTCCTAAGCATATATCCAAAATATGCTCAAGAATACAACAAGGACATTTGCTAAACCATGTTTGTAGCAGCCTTATTTGTAATAGCCAGAATCTGGAAACAACCCAGATGTCCCGCAGCAGAGGAATGGATACAGAAATTGTGGTACATTTACACAACGGAATACTACTCAGCAATTAAAACAAAGGAAATCATGAAATTTGTAGGCAAATGGTGGGATCTAGAAAAGAACATCCTGAGTGAGGTATCCAAGAAGCAGAAAGATACACATGGTTTATACTCACTTATTATTGGATACTAGACATATAATAAAGAATAAACATACTAAAATCTGTACACCTAAAGAAGCTAAGCAAGAAGTAGGACCCTGGGTAAGATGATCAATCCTCGTTCAGAAAGGCAAACAGGATGGACATTGGAAGAAGGAGAAAACTACATACAGGCCTACCACAGAAGGCCTCTGAAAGACTCTACACAGCAGTGCACCAAAGCAGATGCTGAGGGTAATAACCAAACTTTGGGCAAAGTGCAGGGAATTCTAAGAAAGAAGGGAGAGATAAAAAGACCTGGAAGGGACAGGAGTGCGACAAGGAGAGCAACAGAACCAAAAAATCTGGGCCCATGGGTCTTTTCTGAGACTGATACTCCAATCAAGGACCATTTATAGAGATAACCTAGACCCCCTGCTCAGATGTAGTCCATGGCAGCTCAGTGTCCAAGTGGGTTTCCTAGTAAGAGGAACAGGGACTGTCTCTGTCATGAGCTCAGTGGCTAGCTCTTTGATCACCTCCCCCTGAGTGGGAAGCAGCCTTGTCAGGCCCCAGAGGAAGACAATGCAGCTAGTCCTGATTAGACCTGATAGGCTAGGGTCAGATGGAAGGGGAGAAGGACTTCCCCTATCAGTGGACTTGGGGAGGGGCATGGAAGGAGATGAGAGAGGAAGGGTGGGATTGGGAAGGAATGAGGGAGGGGTCTACAGCTGGGATACAAAGTGAATGAACTGTAATTAATGTAAAAAATTTAAAAAAGAACCTGTTTTGTTTTATTTTCTTGCACAGGATCACAAAGGCTATATTCATGCACAGTTATAATGCTGCTGGAACACCTTTCCCATCACTCTACACTATCTACCCTTCATATTCTTTCCTTCTCCCCCTCCATTGTTCTGCCTTGTTCCATCCCTAAATTCTCTTCTATTTTTACATCATTAGTCTATATGTGACTTTATATGCCTATGAAGTCTAGGACCAATGTATGAGAGAAAACATGCAAAATTCATTTTTTTGAAATTGCCTTAAGTTACTTAATGTGATAATGTCATTTGCATCTATTTTCCTACAAGTGATGTAGATTATTCTTTTCAACGGCTGAAAAACTTCACTGTGGCATTTAAACCACTTTGTCTTTATCCATCCGTCTGTTGTTGTACATCTTGGTTAGTCTGATGATTTAGCTATTATGAATAGTCTGGCAAAAAACTTTGATGTCCAAGCATCTCTGTGACATCTCTATGACTTGCAGTTTTGGGATATTTGTCTAGAAGGGCTATTAGCTAGGTTATGTTAGGATCCTTTCTGCTAATGTCATTGTTTTACTGGTTCATCAGTTATCATGTTTCTGTCCAGTTGGGCCTTTTCAAGTTAACTTGTCTGTCCTATTGACTTGTTTTCTATGATGTGTGATAAAGCATTACAAATTGCTTTGGCCTTATCCTGTTTCAAATCTAGAAGCATGTCGTTCATAGATGTCTGGTTTATTGACAGTGGAATTAATAGCCACTGGTTACTGTTCTAGGTATGGATGGAGCAATTGCTCTAGAGTGGTTACTTATAACCTTCAGACTAAACTACAGACACACGGTACTCTGTAAAGATGTATAGACATATCCAATTCAAACTAAAGATTACCAGTAGCCCTTTTTCTAACTTGTTTGACTTTATGTTGCAGCTTCTAAAATTAAAAAAAATCTTCCCCCAAATGACATTAACATAATTACTCATTTTCTTAACCTCACAATTTCTTAAACATTCACAATACTCTCAAAATAGTCTTGTTATTGGTTATACCAGCTAGGGTACAGAATGGAGTTACGTTTTCCTTTTGTCCTTTTATTACACTGGGGATTGTACATCCAAAATGTTGTTCTCTGATGTCAATGGAAGTAATTATTCCTGCTTTATGGTTAAAGCTTCTTACTTGAAAGGCATCATTAATTTATTTCAATGTGTGTTTAATTTTAGAAGATGTTTCTAAGGCATACTATTCTTTTATTTGAATTGAAATTCATAATATTTTTACGTTTTTATACTCAAAAATCATAAAACAAGATATCTGAAAATACACTTTCTTTTTTTTTTTCATTCTTCTGCCTATCTAGACAATTTTGTGGGTTTTTTTTTTTCTCAGTGGTTTTTTGTTTGTTTGTTTGTTTGTTTTTTTCTTTTTCTTCCTTATAGTTTCTTTTGGTAAAGAACGTAAGAAAATTTTAAGCTAGTGTGTGTGTGTGTGTGTGTGTGTGTGTGTGTGTGTGTGTGTGTGTGCGTGTGTGTGTGTGCGTGTGTGTTATCTGTATCTGTATGCAGGTGTAGCCATATGTATGTGAAGTTAAAAGAGCTTATTGAGTATACTGCTGTGTCACTTTCTGTCATATTTCTTCCAGACAGGTTCTCTCACTGATTTTAGAGTGACGCTGGCAGCCTGCAAATTCCAGCAATCCTCCTGTCTTTACTTCCCAGAACATGGAGGCTGCTGGCACAGATGATCAAGCCCATATTTTTTTTTTTTACTTGACTGGTGAGAATTTGAACTCAGAAGTCTGAAGAGTGGGTTTTCCTTAACTACTGAGACATCTTCTCAGTCACACAGCGTAATGCTTTTGTGTCAAATGGAAGAATTTGGTTATAGTCTGCAGTTCTTGCCCACTTATAGGAATGAACAGAAGCTCCAGAAGAGTGGATACTTTTTCCAGAGTCCTATGGTCATCCAGTCATATGGGCCAAGTGAGTTCTGGCTACAGGTTCATCTCTCAGGTCTGTCTGAGTGTGCAGGTTTTGGCTTCCCAACTTGCTTGTGTTACGGACTGTCTCCTGATCATAGTGCAAGAGTTACGTTTTCCTTGGAATTCTTATTTCAGGGATCCATTATTTCTTGCTCTTCTCTAAATGCAAACGTACACGGTTTCTATGACAAGCAACAAGAGGATGAACATCTTCTGTACTGTGCTGTTTCACACATACTTGATATGTCGAAGTAAGCGAGAACTGCTATGAACCAAGTTTGAGCCAGAAAAATCGCTCACTTTTGACAGTTGTGTTAACTTCAGCTTTCCACTTTGGTTAATAAATCCTCTTCAGCTCTTGACAGACAGGCGAAAGCCATCATTGCAGTGCATAACAACCTTTGGTAATTGTGTTTTCGTACCTGCAGTAAGTCTGCTCTCACTGGGACAGGAAGGAAGGCTAATTCGTGACATTGCTTTTCCAGACTCTCCTCCGGTCAACGCGACCTTCTTTTTTGAAATGATCTCCAAATTAATTTCACAGTTAGGTGACAGAGTCACAACATTTTTTTTTTATTTGTTTCTACCTTAGCCCCTGTTTTAGTATCTTTTCTCTAAATAGTAAGACCCAGCAGTAGTGTGTATTTGTAGTTAATAAACAGTATTTTTTTTTTTATTTCGGCAAAATAGTCAAACCCACTAATTTTGTTCTCAGTCTTTGATTAATCATCTTTTTTTATTTTGTTATATTTGGATTTTGCAAAGTGAAGTGGAAGAAGGAACTTTCCAAAAGTCTGGTGTTACAACTCATTCACAAATACAGCATCCACATTCTGGTTTATTGCTTGTTACATCTGCTAAATATTGCTATATATGTAGCCAGAGGTTGCACAGTTTATTCATAGTTTAATATTTATACTGATTTTTTCTTATTAATTTTTCTTTTTGCTTGCTCCCCATTTTATTTCGCTGCTCTTATATCCATTTATATTCTATTAGTTTGAGAGTGCAGTATTAGAATTTATTTAGATATTTTTTGTTGCTTATTTTCTTTTGGAGACTCATAGTATTTCTTTTTTACTTATTCTCCAGTTTACTTATCATATTATTCATAGTATAAAGGTTCCATGATCATTCTTTTCTGATTATCTTAGGAAATGGCTATTGCTTAGGGTCTTGTCACTTCAGTCAGTGTGATTCTCCTAAATGGGAATAATCATACTGCTTCCGGTTCAACATTGTCTCAACATTGTCTCTTGCTATCCCAAGCTCAAGTCCAAACCCTTCAGACTTACCTTGGAGATCCTGTGGGCCTTCACATTGCTGACTTCCATAAAACCATCTGTCACTTTTCCTTGTCATCTCAAGAAATTTTTATGCCTCTATGTAGTGCTGAAATTGACTGGGTTATAAGAGATAATGTTAGGTGGGGGTGGTGACACACATCTTTTTTTTTTCTTTTTCTTTTTTTTTTAATTTCCTTTTTCTTTTTAGTTACATTTTGTTAACTCTGTGTCCCAGCTGTATCCCGCTCCCTCATTCCCTCCCCAACCCCACACTCCCTCCCTGGTCTCCTCCCTGCCCCTTTCCAAGTCCACTGATAGGGGAGGACCTCCTCCCCTTTCATTTGACCCTGTTTTATCAGGTATCTTCAGGGCTGGCTGCAAAGTCTTTAATATCAGCACTCAGGGACAATGAACAGGTGGATCTCTGCGAGTTTGTGGCCAGCCTGGTCTACAAAGCAAGTTAGGCCAAGATTATACAGAAAAACTCTGTCTCAAAAACAAAAACAAAACAAAAATAAACAAACAAAAGAGATGATGTGTAGAGAGACTTGATTGCAGAGAGTGGAAATTACTCAGTTATTCAAATGGTTAGTTGTTATGAACTACTCCTAAAGGTTGATATTTGAGTTTCATTCAACTACAGGTAATAGTGACTTCATTGGAAAGAAATGAGTTTTCTTAAGTGAAGAGTATGAAATGAGAGAGCTGATGATAGTAATCTTTGGGGGAAAGAACACTTATGTGGAATGTAAAATCTCCACAAAATAGATTGATCCTAATTCTGGATTGAAGCAGAGACCTTCAGGACCCACACAGGGAGGACAGGGCAGAGCGCAGAACGAGGAGTTTGAGATGGAAAAACACACTTGGTATATAGCCATGAGAGGAATGGCACAAAGACAACCAGGGTTCAGGATGTTGAAGCCTGAAGAACAGTTTACTGCGAGCAGCCAAAGATGAGAATAGGATTCATCCAAAATTATACAGGCTAATGGAAACAGAAAGTACATTTCCCAACTTGAGATATTGGAGTAATTTCAAGGATACTGAAGCAGCATGTGGGTACAGGGCTATATTGGCCAGGCTTCAGCAGCCTTTCCATAAACAAACATGCTTTTAGACTTATCCTGTCTTTACACAGTGACGAACCCTCCAATTTGAAACAGCCACCTTAAAGCCAATACTGTCATTAAAAATGAGTGTGGCCATTTCCTTGCTATTTGTACTTTGGAAATGGATTTTGTCATCATGTTTCATGATTCTATCTCTAATGTGCACGGAAGGCATCTCAGCAGCTGGGTAAGGAGGGTAAGGTGTTCTAGAAACGAACACCAACATGAAGACTCCAGCTGTGAAGATCTGTGCGTGGTCACCAGAGAGTTCTTTTAGATGCTCAAGTCAATGCTTACTAACCAACTTAATAAGGGTTATCAGGGTTATACTGATATTCTATGTGCTTTCTTTTGAAGTTTTATTTCTACCGACTTTAAGGGAGCTAATATTTCTTATTTACCTTATACTGTACTTCAGTTCTGTGGTCTTTCAAATAAAAGAATACATTGGGTTAATAAAAAAAAAAAGTATTGCTTTCTAGTGGAGGCCCCACTGCTGAGGACAACATCCACACAGATCATTGAATGCAGAGAAGTCAAGCGGCTGCCTGCATGAAGCCTTCCCCACTACATTCTAGTCTCTTTATTTCAAAAAGGTACTCTTCAGGATAAAGAAAGAGAACTCTGTACAGCAACCCAGCCACAAGCTCCTCAACCTATAAACTGCCCTCCCTTCGAGAGGTGCTGGAGCAATGGTGGGATAGAAGCAGTGTAGGGGAATAAGTAGTTTTGCTTGGATTTACTAGACTAGATTAGCAAATCTTGGGTTGAAAAACTTAGAAGACTTAATAACTTAAAAACTTATTAACTGTAAAACATGTTTATTTAGGATCCAAAACAAATAGCAGCACTAATTTACAAAGTGATGACCTTTGAATCTCATTCTTTCCACGTTATCAAATATTTCCTTTCTCTTCTGGGATACCCATTAAAGTAATAATGAAGAATTAAAAGACTTCCAATTCACAAAGTCAGTTAGGATGTGGCATCAACAAAAGCCAGTTTATTTGATAGAGAGGATGGAACCATATCTGCACAGAGAAGAAACATGTCATCCAAAACTTCTGCATACTAGGAAGGCAGAAGAATGTTGAGGCAACTCAGTAGAACAACTCTGAGTTATATGAAAAGTCAGTTTTAAGAGAAGCTAAAACAGATTCTCTGTACTTAAGTGGGACCAGGCAGTGTAAGAGAGGAGGTAAATAAAGACTTATTTCAAGGAATGCTAAGACCTTCCTGGTTGGGTCCGTGCTGGAATGTTGACCGGCTTGATCTTGTGAAGATCGCTTGCAGCCACCCAAAGCGGCTGTAGTTCATGAATGCAGGGGTCCTGTCATGAGCAAAAGAAGTAGTTTGCTCTGGAACTCTTCAACTTCTGCCTCGGACAATGTTTCTGTCTCTTCTGATCGTCCCTGGGCCTTAGTGAGAGGTGTGATACAGCTGTACCATTTGTGGCTGGGTGTTCCTGGGCTACTTGTCTGTTTGCTTTCCCAGTGAACCGTTTTGAATTTCTATGTTAAACTGTCAACAGCACACAAACAAAACAAACTAACAAACAAACGACTTCTCTGATGAGGTTTGAGATCTTCGCTAATCCGTGGTATAAAGACATACAGTTAGAGGGCAGTTTTACACTATCTCCACTTGGCAGAGTAACAAAGGGAGGGAGAGTCCTGTAACTTTATGCTCACAGAAATGAGATGAACAAGACGAAATTTAAGATAAAATTTTAGAATATGAAAAACCTGTCTCATCAATTTAAAATGTGGTAGAAAAATGAAAAAGGAGCCTGCTTAGAGGGTATAAGGTAAAGAGTAAGATATCTGTTATGTAGAAAGTAAACTTCATTAAAAAATGGAAAAAAACGTGAAGTCCCAAACCAGTTAATGGAAGTTTCAGAAAACATGGCCCCGAGGAGGCCAACTCATTGTTGGGCACACTGATAATAAAATACAAACCCATCGAATAAAGGCAAATCGTTATCAAATTTTGGAACTTCTATAGTGAACAAAATGACCTCAAGCATCCGTGGAGATGGTATTGTTACAAGTTAGGAAATGCCATGCACAGAATGTTGGGAAACAAGGTGAGCTAGAGCATGTTAGAATTAAGTCAGAATCAATAAAGATTAATTAAGAAAGAATCTGTTTCTGTTTCTCTAAAGCCCGATCTTTGTGTCTCCTGAACAACTCGGAGTTACTTTAGTAGGTTGCTCTAATTGCCTTCTACCTACCCATTGTGCCAAAGCTTTGACTGTCCATTTTCTCTTAAAAAGAAACCTCTGGCCAGTGAAGTTGCTGAGGTGTAGAAGGCATAGCAGCTAAGTGTCTAACCTTGACCATCTATGTTCAGTACCTGAAACATGGTAGGAGTAAAAGTTGTCCTCTGACTTCCACACACGTGCTGGGACACACACAAACATACACACTCGTATACACACACGTGCACACTCGTGCACATACTATTAAAATATGATCTCAAAAATTATCATCTACATACATAAAATGGATAAAATAATATTGCAAAGATAAATCAATTTATTTCTGGACCCTTTTACAACATCTTAGAAGCTGCTAGAGTGTTTGTTTCAGAAGTCACAAACATCAGTAAAACACTTTGAAAATTATGTCTCTCTTCTAAGGGCGGCAGGACTCACTCCCAGGATAAGAACAGCGAAGGAGGGAGCTACCGCTGAAATACAAAGTGAATAAATTTTAATTAATAAAAAAATAAATTAAAAAAAAGAACAGCAAGGTAACCCCTTTTGGAGGAGAAAGACAGCAGATGGAACTGATCAGTTAAGTAATATCCCTGACTATGTAGGAGAACATTCAGAAGCATGAGTTGCTGTCTTAGGGGGAAGAAAATGAGACTACATTCCTAGAAAACACAGACAACAGGAAAAAAAAGAGCAGTGATTAAGTTCAGTATACAAATATCATACAAATCCAAATGTAATCACAGGTCATTATTTGTGCTACCATGATCAAAATCTACATGATTAAAATAATGCGAACAAGGAATATTTTTATAAGCAAAAAATGTAACCTAACTGTAGAAGATATAGAGAAGGGGACAGTGGGCACAAAGGATTTTTTTTTTTTTGTATCATGAGAAAAATTGATCAGTAAGCATTTAAGTGGAAAATCTAGTCAAATATACATGATTCAAAATCAATGAACCAGTGAGAGAGACAGAGACAGACAGACAGACACAGATAGATAGATAGATAGATAGATAGATAGATAGATAGATAGATAGATAGATAGATAGA
>NW_026592403.1:1791545-1793109 GCF_907164565.1 Psammomys obesus | reverse complement strand
AGATAGATAGATAGATAGATAGATAGATAGATAGATAGATAGATAGAGAGCGCTGATTGCTTGCTATGTGCCTGTGTGGAAACCAGAGGACAGCTTTCAGTAGTTGGTTTTCTCCTTCCACTGAGTTCCAGGAGTAAAATTCAGATTTCACGGGAGGTACTTTTACCTCTTGAGACATCTTGTAGGTCTGAAAATCTTTAACTATTTTTATTTTTTGTGTGTATATGTGGTCTCTGTGCATGCACACACATGTGTGCCTGTATGTGTGGAGGCCAGAGTCTGATATTATGTGTGTTCCTCTGTTGCGTTCCACACTGTCATATTTTGTATGGGGTCTCTCACTGAACCTGAAGCTCATGGCTGGCCAGTGAGGCCCAGGGATCTGCCTGTCTGACTGAACCGTCTTTCTAAAACATTTGTAATAATTTTGACATGAAACAAAGTCTTACAGTGTCAAAATTTCCACTTGTGACACAAAGTCAGAGCTTAAATTGTTTTGAATTTTGCAGCAATTTGGACCGAGAGTTTTTTAGTTAGGTATGCTCAAACCTATAGATGTACATTCAGATGTATATATGTATATATGAATGAAATATTTACACATTACTCTATTAAAATTTTAGTGTTATATTAGAAAGATGTTATTGGGGTCATGAATAATTAACTAACCTTTCATTTATGCCAATTAAATCAATATTATAAAAGGAAGGTTTAAATTATTATGATTTAATTTGAAGACAACTTGACAGGGAATTCAGGAGAATATATTCTGGAAAAAAAAATCACATCTCTAGTCCATGAATTTTCTTCCCCATTGGGAGCACTGACCCCTTCGAAAGCCAGGTTATCCTGATTAACCTTAATGTGTTACATGGCAACCACATTATGCATAGGGCAATTTGTGAAGCAAGCTGTGTACTGTGGTGGACTTTCCACTGGGCATGTTATCTGTTCATATAGCTGTAGTTAGTAGATATTCTTACAGAGGGCAGGGGTGAGAGGAGACAAGAGAAGACACTGGTGTGCTTAATTAATTTACCGGTTACTTAACTGGGATTTTGCTCTAAGGAGGGACCAAAATGGCTGACTAGAATTCAAAAATTGTTTGTGTCAGATTTTTATCAGACTCACTGGTGCCTTTGATGCGTACCGTAACTTTTTGTTGTGTTGTTTGGAGCCTGGGTTTTATGCTACAGCTCAGGCGTATCTGTGATTCAGTATGTAGACTAAAATGGCCTGAACTCACTATCCGCCCTTTTCCGTCTCCGGAGTGCTGAGGCTGCAGGTGTGTACACGATACCTAGCCATCACTGTCACCTCTTTCATTTTTTAAATTTATTCTTAAAATATTTTATTCTATTTTTCTTTATTCTTGAGAATTTCACACTTGCATATAATATGGTATGATAACATCTATCTTTCATCTCTCTTCCAGGATCCCTTATATCCTACCCAACACATATATCCCCTCCCAATTTCAAGCATTAATCTATCATCTATCTATGTATCTCTTCAACATCTATCTATCTATCTATCTATCTATCTATCTATCTATCTATCTATC
>NW_026592403.1:1751880-1791535 GCF_907164565.1 Psammomys obesus | reverse complement strand
ATCTATCTATCTATCTATCTATCTATCTATCTATCTATCTATCTATCATCTATACCTATATCTATCACCTAGGTATCTATCTAACTTGCTGAGTCTAGCATGTGCCTCCCTCATGTGCATTTCTGAGAATGGTCTCAAGTATGGCAGACAGGCCTCAAACTGTTAATGCTGAAGATTTTGATGCTCTTGCCTCCACCTCCTGAATTTTGGGCTATCGGGACTCACATGTGGCTCAATTGCTCTCACTTTAAAGGTGTCTTATTAACCAAAGCAGTTTTCTTGTTTGTTTTTCATCTGGAGAAGTGGATAAATTTCATCTAACTCAATTTTTTAAGCACAAATTGACATTTTAAATATCCATAGAAACCTACATGCCTCAGGTTCTTGATTCTTTAGAATGTCTATCATCAATTAGGATTGTTATCTTTTGTCATTGTTTTATTATGCTAATATGTGCATACTAGAAAAATTGAGCCAGTGGCTTAATTAATTCTAATTTATTTTAGAAAACAAGTTTCAAATGGCAACTTTGACAAATTTGCAACATATCCAGGAAGAAGAATAGAGAACAGTTTATACTATGAGCTGTGCTGGTTCTGCAGGGAGGTGATTCTCAGCATGGCTGGAATTCCCTTCAGTTTCCTCACAACAGACTTGCTTCTCTCTTGTTTTTGATTCTTTTTTTCAATAAAGCAGATATGTTAAAAGATGATTCTAATAGTTGTGATTAGCTAATAATGGGTTCTGTTCAAAACAGAAATTGGTCCTGCAAAGGGGGTGACCTCCTTTATTGTCCTCACGATGCTCTGTGTTGCAGCGGAGGCTTCTTTTGCTACTCCAGCTTGCTTCTCTAGGAAAGGTAATTACAGTTAGAATTAAACTCTATGGACTGTGTCCCGCTGCCTCTCCTCTGTGTGATGTGGAGGGGAGGATAACGCCTTGCGTTCTCCTTGTTTAGAAGATTCATGTTTATCTAATGTGAAGTCAATATTATTGTCCAGGAAGAGTTAGGGGATTGTTAACGATCTACCAGGGAGTGCTCCTGAGTGCCCAGCCCACGCTCCAATGACTCAGAAACCACTTAGCACACTCAGAGGCCCATCTCCCTTCACACCTCAGCACAGCCCATCATGCACCTCATCTGAAAATGATCTGCAGTAAAATATCTCACAGAGTTTTAATGACGGGCAGAGCTAAGACACAGAAGGAAAGACAGCTTCACCAACCTCTCCACAAAGCCCCAGTTCACTGACACGGAGGAGAGGAGCAAGGGATGCCAGGGTGCTTACTCTTTTCTAGGAAGAAATCGAAGCTGTCTGGCATCCCACATAATCCCAGGTCTGTAACAGACCCTAGAGCTCTTTCCTCTAAACTCTATGTTAAGATAAGTAACAGTATAATCCTAATTTTATACTGAAGCCAATAAATGCTAAGGGATTTGGTAATTTTTTAAAAATGTGTATTGTATTTGGCAATCCAGAAAAACAGAACAGGATTCTTATAGAAATTCATACGCATATATTATAGTATCATATAACTTATGTACAATGAATGGCTTTTTTGATATGGAAATAGATATTCCCCAATATCTGCTCTGTCACCTACATGCAAGTGATTCAGGCAAAAGCTGGCGTTGTTTCTGTTCAAGGTTAAAGGCAGGAGAAATACCACAGTGCTAAGGCAGCCACCTATTACTTAGGTCAAGATTGGTCTTCTAGTCTAGACTTCCAACCAATCAGATGATGCCCACTCACACTGTCTAGAAGAGTGCTTTATCCACTCAACTGATTCAAGTATGAATCTCGTCTAAAAACACACTCATAGCTATATTCAGAAAAATGTTCAACCAAATATGTGGATGCTATGTGAGCCTGTCAAATGGACCCATAAAATAAACTATCTTGGTCTTGTGAGATGGTTCAGTGGATAAAGGCACTTGCCTCCAAGCCTAGCCAAATGATAACTGACTTTTACAAACTGTCTTCTGGCCTCCACAGATGGGTTATGGCATGCATGTACACACACACACACACACACACACACTCAAATGTACACACACTAAAAAGTTAAACATTACATATATACACATAAAAATATATACTCTTATGCATATATGCACACATGTATATATATATACATATATACACACATATATACATATATGCACTGTACATATACATATACATGCATATAAAGCTCATTTGCAGACATACAAAACGATTGATTTGCAAGAATTGATTTGTAAGAATAATCATAGAACAAGAGCGAAAAACTTCTTTTAATGAAGAGGACATGGTGCTCTAAGCAGAAAAATTTTCTCTTAACAAAGAAAAGAGAGTAGGAACAGAAAATGCTGGGGGGTGGGAAAGGGGTTTCACAAGGGGTTCCCAAAATGGAATGAAGAAAAGGGAAGAGAGAACTCATCGGGATAAGAAAATAGAGTGCTTGATAGATCAAACACAAAAAAAGAGCCTTGCACCGTGGCCTCTGTGCGGAGTGAATTAGACCTAGCATCTTTTTTGAATTTTGCTGTTGCTGTTCATGCACAGGGGATTTCTCAGCTCTCTCCCTGGCCAACCCTCCCCAGTGTCTGCCTGCACATTCTGCATTAATCATACACGCATGGCACTTCCTGTTTAATCGCTTGGCAATTATCTGGTTTATATCTTCTGTTTTCATCTCCTAAACAAGATTTGCCTCATCAGATCTTAAAATTGCATTTGACATGGTGACGAATAGTTGAATTATTTGTTCCCTACAAATGTAATTATTTACCATGTAATTTTCAGGAAGACACAGCTTCCAAGTGTTCATATAAGATTCAGTGTGCAATTACCAGACTCGCCACCATCCTGCTTCACAGCTGAAAAGACTACAAGGACAGCCATCAGGAAGACACGGAGGGAATTACTGCCCAACAAGGAGACAGTACCGTGAGCACATAGGTGACTCCCTGTGAGCTGTCATTCTGCTTTACAAATTCCTGGGGAAATCAGTCAATTTCTCTTTGTGTCAGTCTTCTCATCCAGAACATGAAGTAACAAAAGAGAAGAAAGCCTGTGGTGAAAAATTAAAGGGAACAGAGGAAAATTTGAGTAAATACAGGTTTTCTTATTAAAAAAAAGAATTTGAGAATGCAACCGAGTTCATATCAGAGACTGCCTCTACTCCCCTTACTCAGGAACCCACATGGAGACTGAGCTGCCTATTGGCTACATCTGAGCAGGGTGACTAGGTCCTCTCCGTGCATGGTCCTTGGTTGGTGCATCAGTCTCTGCAGGATCCCCTGGGCCCAGCTTTTTTGGCTTTGTTGGTCTCCTTGTGGAGCTCCTGTCCCTTCAGTGTCCTTCAATCTCCCACCCCAACTTCTTCCATAAAACTTCCTGATCTTTGCCCAAAGTTTAGCTGGTTGCCTGCCCTTTGATCATTTTCCCCTGGTGATGCAGCCTTGCCAGGGCACAAAGGAAGAGGATCTAGGCACTCCTGGTGAGACTTGATAAGCCAGGGTCAGATATTAGGGAAGAAGGACTCCTCCTTTCAGTGGACTAGGGGAAGTGGATAGGGGGACAAGGGAGGGAGGGTGGGACTGGGAGGAGATGAGGAAGGGGGCTTCAGTCTGGTTATAAAATGAATAAATTGTAGAAAAAATAAAAATTAAAGAAAACAATTTGATGTTTTTTGCAATACTCTCTTTGCTCAGAGAACAGTTACGATGTGGGTAGGTAAGTTGGAAGGCCTCACAGCAGGCATTCTCTGAATAATATAAGGAGTCTAGATTATTATGGCCTTGCCTTTGGGGCTTAGGAGATGTGCTTTTGAGCAACTGAGAAAGTAGCTTGGAGAGGTCTTACAGAGAGAGGTGGGCTGGGGGAGAAGACATGATGCTGAAGGACAGGATCACTTAGCAAGTACAGAGTAGAACTTAGCAAAGAGATAAAAATCAGTTTTACCTTCAACTTATGAGAAAGAAAATGTGGGCAGTGATGTCTGCTGGAAGAATTTCAATGCTGTCATTTAGGAAATCAGCACCGATGGGATACTGGGTAAGTAACACCCCATTTCTTCTTGGTCTCCTGTAGGTACACTTTTTTGGGGGCTATGTTATTGTTTTCTTATATCTACTGCCTTTTCAACCTTTATTCCACCCTAATCCCTTTCAGCCCCCCAACAGTAGGTAGGAAAGAAAGAAGGCTAGAGGGGAAAGTGGATGTTTCCTGTTAGACTACTTCCTGCTGATTAGGGACATAGGATTCCCAGGAGGCAGGTCCAATCTTTGTCAGAATAATCAGCCCTCCAGCCCTCCAGCCCTCCAGCCCTCCAGCCCTCCAGCAAACCAGCAATAGAAAAGACAGTAGCAGGAACCAACAGCAGCAGGGACTACCAGCAGCAGGAGTGGCATCTGCCACAGCCCTTCTGGGGCTTTCCTATTTATACCATCTCTAGAGTCTCCAGAGTTAAACTATCTGTAGCTGGCAAAAATTACACCCCTCCAAGAGTATGGGACAGTCATAGCAAATGTCTGTGAACAATGTGAAGCATCCCTGTATCCCACACTTGGGATTAAAACAAACAAACAAACAAACAAACAAACAAAAAAAAAACAGTCACATAATATTCCCCATTTTTTAAAGAAACCAAAATTCTCACTACAGTCCATTTTTTCTTTTCTTGTCTTGTATTTAATCATGTGGGAATTCCCTGGAAGGTCATTTAAGTGTGGGGGACAGATGTGAACATGACTGACATGGAAAATAGGCAATTTAGCCAGACTTCAGGTACACAACTCATGAATGCATGGGTCCTCACCTGATTCTATCATTTACTAACTCAATTATCACGGGATAACTGAATTTCCCAAAGGTTCAGGTGTCCACTTAAAAACCCTTTATTCATAAGAGGATCAATATCTAAAGAGGCTATTGAAGAATGTAAGACATTGAATATTCACAAGTTATTTTACTTTTACCACTTTGATCTAGTAACATTTTAAAAAGACTTATTTATTTATTTTATATATGTGAGCTCTTTATCTGTGTGCCACAAGAGGGCATCAGAACCTATTATAGATGGTTATGAGCCACCATGTGGTTGCTGGGAATTGAACTCAGGACCTCTGGAAGAGCAGCCAGTGTTCTTACTTTCTGATCCATCTCTCCAGTCCCAATCTTAACATTTTATAAAAAGCTTTTACAATGATTTTTGGCATTGGACAAGAAGAGCAGAGGTTGAACATCTATTGGCCTGGGATTTAAATTTTAAATTTCTTTTAATTTAGTTCAGTTGCCACATATTAAACATCTGGTTGGTTAAATGATTTTATCCCCCGAATAAAGATATGTAGCCTGCTTTCTCTTGTTCCTTTTCCCAAGCCTCATTATTTTTTGTTTGGTCCTTAAACCTAAACTTCAACTAACCTAATGGGTTAGTTGGATTTATGAAAATATAGTGGAGACATCTTAAATCAACTTGAGTATACATAACACTACTGTACATTTGAAAATATAAATAAAAGACTCAACATTCAGGGCTCCTGAAGCATTTGGTGGCCCTATCCTTTCAACTCATCTACTTCCCTCGTTTCTTGTATTATACATAATGTGCATATACATATATTTACATATAATTAACATATACATATCTTTACATATAAATGTATATTATATTTACATATAAATGTATATTTATAGTGTGTGTATGTGTGTTTTCATTTATGCCTGTGAGCTCCTTGCCCAGCTTGTTTTTTGAGATGGTATTTCACTTGCTTTTGCTCACTGATTAGGCCAGGTTCAGTGGGCAAGGTGAGTTCCAGCAATGCACCTTTCAGTATCACCATGCTAGGCTTTTAAAATGTGGGTTCTGGGGATCAAACTTAGGTCTTCACTTTGCAAGGCAAGCATTTTACTGACTGGGCTCTCTCCTCCCATCCACTATAACTGCTTTGCCAAGTTACACAATCACTTCTCCACGGCCTGACCTCAGAAAGGCCACCAAATTTAACATGGTGGATGTCTTTTTCCTTGGCCTTTGAGCTTAGGCGTTATCTCCTTCAGGCATTTCTCTTATTGGGGTGATTTCTCTTCCTTATTCTTCAGTGTCTTCTTGATCTCTGTCTAGATTTGGGAGCACCCGGGTTCAAGTCGTTGGACTCTCCTGTTTTGAGTTCTTTAAGGATTTCATTCAGGCTATGGAATTTACATCACCAGCTACAAATACACAGCTGTCTTCAGTGTATGTTTCTGGTCCAATCTCACTTCTGAGTAGTGGAATTGTTTACAGAGCTCTATGAGCCACCATTTGGAAGAGCGACAGCCATCTCACACCCAATACTTTTGAAATAGATTTTCTGATCACTGACTTTCGTCCCTATTAGAAAATTTAGCCTTCTTATTTCTCAGGCCAATATGTATATGTTGTGTGTCTATTTACATATATTTTATACATACAATATATATTGAGCATGTATTTATGTGTATATATATGTATATACCATATATATACCATATATATGCATATATATGATCTATATACACATACATATATACACATACCGACATATATGTATATGTAAAGCACACACACACATACACATATATATTTTAAACTACCTTTGAACATCTCAAGAGATGCTTCTGGTTGTGCCTCAAAAAGATATCTAGAGATGTCTCCCTTCTACATTTGCACAAAGAACTTCATCACATTTGGTCAATATACATTCTCTCATGCAAGTTATATCATTTTCCAAAATGTATACAAATTGATTATTCCCCACATCGCCAGCATTCTCAGATATTATAAATAAAAGCCTCATAGAGCCCTCTTTAACATTCAGGGCTCCTAAAGCATTTGGTGGCCCTATCCTTTCAACTCATGTACTTGCCTTGTTCCTTGTATTTTAACCACACCCTTTAAGGTTTTGACAGCCCGTCCTTTCACTGAGGGTGCCTTTTCTAATTATCTTCACAGCTTGTCACTTCTCCTCTTTCAAGAGTGTGCTCAATTCTTAGATGTCCCCATGAGACTTTTCCAGGCATCCTGATTTAAAATTTTATCTCTAGTCTTAATATTTCTTGTCTCCTTCCCTTGTGTTTTTTTTCAATGCTTACCATTTTCTTTTGCAATATTATTTGAGTTTTAAAAGTTTTTCTAATACAAGCTTCCTGAGGACAGATCATTCTGTAGAGTGTCTATTGCCTTCTTAAGGAGACCTGGTATGGCATAAGGCTCTAATCAGGAACTTAATGTGTACTTGTGACATGAATAAATGAAAGTTTAGAAATCAAATCAAAATCAGTCATTGTGTGAACATTTTGTTGAAGTATATAAAATGAAAAGACTGTGTCCTTGGGCTCTAGGAGGCAACTTCCATACTGGCCTTCTGGTTCCCTTCTCACAGTAGCCACAGGGAATGCCCACTCTTAATATAATTTGCTAAGGAAGTTCACTTAGGGGTAAGTAGAAGGGAGCCTCCATGCCTTTTATAAAAGTTTTATAAAAAATGTGATGAAAAAGGCATGAGGACCCCACTGTTTCTTCTCATTGTGCTTACCAATGAAATGCCTGTGGAGCCTGGGCATTCTCATTGCTCTTCTGTTTGTACATACACATTTCATCTCTGCGGAAAAAATTCTAAATGAGAGAATTTTAATTAGAGAATAGTATTCCAGGCTGTTTATCAAGATGCTATATCAAATCTAGTAGCAAAATATATATGCAAATGTAATACTGAAAAACACACATTTGTGAACACATATATCTATTTATAAAAACTTATTTTAGTGTAGTGTAGTGTGTGTGTGTCTGCTTGTCTGTGTGTCTGTGTGTAAAGGTGCCCACAGCAAACACAAGATAGTGTTAGATCCCCTGGAGCTGGAATTGGCTGTCACTGAACTGAGCCTACATCTTCTGCAGGAATAAAAAGTGCTCTTAACCATGGAAGCCTGGACACCAAACCAGAGAGAAGAGGCTCAAAAGAAGTGATAGTCTCCCAAAAGATATTCCCACTAACCTTCATTGTTTTCAGGTCTACACTCTTTCATCTGTTTTCTATAGCCTATCAAATTATGAGCCATCTCTCTAGTTCTTATATATCCACAAGGCAAAGCCTCGGGTAGTAAAGAAACAACCAGAGCTCTTTCCCTTTGTACCTTCAGTCTTCCACATCACTTTCAAGAAACACATCTTTCATTCTTTCATTTCATCAGCAGCTGTAACTGTTTCACACGTTTGATTTTTCAACAATGTCACATTCAGGAAGACAAAGTCTTCAAACATATTATATTTGGTTAGCAAACATAAAAGGCTGTGCGATAGCATATAATGCAAACTATTTTCAAATTGGATTTAGGAATTAGAGTGACAGAGGGAATGGATTCTAGGTTTGAAGAACAAACATTGAATGTGGCTTGTTCATAGTTGGCCAAGCTGATTAGATTAAATGCCATATTTTAATGCACAGTTTAAATATTGGGCTTCAGCTTTATTCTTTCGATTAAAGTTGTTTGCTTGGCTGTGATAATTAAATATGGGTTAATAAATATAACCTTTTTTTTATCTATTTTGGCCAGTTTTTTTTTTTTTTTTTTTTTTTTTTGTCTTTTTCTACACTGAGAAAGAACAGGTGAAGATAATCTGTGCAAGGGGTTGTTAAAGCTGAGTGATGGGGGAGAACATTTTCCAGGAAGCAAAGAGAAAGAGAAAGGACTATACAGAAGATAAGGTTTCTAACTGAATACTACAAATGGCCCGTTCTTTTCTACTATGTTTGCATCCGAAGTTTCCATCAGCGCCCTATAGCCTATAAAATTATGAACCTGTCAATGAATGCATCCACTCTTTTTTTTAATTTTATTTTTTCTTATCAGTTACATTTTATTAACTCTGTATCCCAGCCGTATCCCGCTCCCTCATTCCTTCCCAATCCCACCCTCCCTCCCTCATCTTCACCGTGCCCCTTTCCAAGTCCACTGATAGCGGGGGACTTCCTCCCCCTTCATCTGATCCTGTTTTATCAGGTATCTTCAGGACTGCCTGCAAAGCCTTCCTCTGTGGCCTAACAGGACTGCTCCTCCCTTGGGGGGTGGGGAGGTCAAAGAGCCAGTCATTGAGTTCCTGTTAGAAATAGTCCTTGTTCCCTCACTACGGGAAATCAATTGGTTACTGAGCTACCACAGGCTACATCTGAGCAGAGGTTCTAGGTTATATCCATACATGGTCCTTGGTTGAAGAATGCATCCACTCTTAAGATCAGAGATCTCATAATCCAGCCACTTCCCAGAGGCTCCACTGTGGAGTTTGCTGCACTGCTGGCCAAGACTTCAAACATTCCTCCTTGAGTGGAATTCCAAATGCAAACCCTAGCATTTCTTTTAATTTTTTTATTTGATTCTTTAGTCTTTTTCATGTAGAATGAATGCATATTTTACTTATAAACGGAAAAAAATTATGTCTCAGAGCCTTGCACAAAATTCTCAATTCATTTAGCAGTTATACAAAGAAAGAAAAAAAAAAAAAAAAACAGAGACCAATGCTGATGCTTTTACATCAAATCTAAGAACTACCTACATCACTTTTGTGTTTAAACAACACATATGAAAAGGTTCTGGGCCCATAAAATAAAATTATTGATTTTCGGAAAATGAGATAAAATGGGAAAATAATGGAAGTTGAAACAATAGCACTCATCTAGAGAAATCCAATGTCCCCTCATATTTTAGCTATTATCTCTCCCATCCTTTGTTTGGTAGCTGTGATTGGGTGATTGATGATGGAAGAGAAAGGTAGATAGTTGAGAATTTATTGCAAAAACTTTCTGCTCTGTCCAATGCTGTGTGCCAGGTTAGGAAGTTGGGAAGGAGGAACACACTTTTGAATGTCAGATTCTGGGGTGTCAATGGAGACTAAATGTGGTCTCCAACTGATTGTATCTTGTACACTTTAGATCAGTAGCATGTGAAATTGTTGATCTATCCCAAAGGTACTTGAGTAGTTTCCTTTGAACTGAAACCTCTCTCATGAGGATATTGAAGAAGAGCTATAAGATTCAGGAAACCAAGCAAACGCACAGGGCTAAGAAAACAAAGGAAACTTGAAAGAGCATATGCTCCCTGCACATACAAGGCGGCAGCCTCTGCACACAGCTGCTGGGGAAGAGGATCTTGTCTCAGATGCTTGCAAGGCACTCTAACAACACAGCTTTAGTCAAATTTTGACCATGGTTAGGTGGGCTTTTTATTGGTGCAACTGCCTTGGAGTCATCCATGTTTCTCTATGTAACTTTCCACCCATGATTCTGAAACTCCAATAAACTCGTTTGCTTCTCAAGATTTACACGGGTAAAATTCCTTTTTTGGTTCTCTCATTGGTGGTGACCCAACTTGGGTGAGTAGACACTTTATTTTAAGTTCTCCCAGGGAAAATGCAGACAGAAGTGCTTGCACATATTTAGGGCAAGGGTGACCATTTAGTTAATGCTTGAAAACAAAGCAAGTGCAATTGAGACTTAAGGAGTTTGAGACTTAGAGCAAGTTGATGAGGCTATGAAAAACTTAAAATAAAAAAAAATGCTGCAAACTGTCAAATAGAATTGGAAAAATAGACGGGGACTCTATGCATATGTACTTATATATGTGCTCACATATAAACACAAACATACATGTATGTTTCAGTTTTATTTTTGTTCTCTTCTCATTTTTCTTTCCTTTCCTCCCTCCATACTTCCCTTCTTGCCTTCCCCATGCCTTCTTTCCTTTCTCAGACGGTGTTTTTTTTTAAAATCTTTTATTTATTTTTTATTAATTACACTTTATTCATTTTGTATCCCCCCATAAGCCCCTCCCTCCTCCCCTGCCGATCCCACCCTCCCTCCCCTTTCTGCATGCATGCCACTCCCCAAGTCCACTGATAGGGGAGGTTCTCCTCTTCTTTCTGATCTTAGTCTATCAGTTCTCATCAAAAGTGGCTGCATTGTCCTCTACTGTGGCCTGGTAAGGCTGCTCCCCCCTCAGGGGGAAGTGATCAACGAGCAGGCCAATCAGATTATGTCAGAGGCAGTACCTCTTCCCATTACTATGTAACCCACTTGGACACTGAACTGCCATGGGCTACACCTGTGCAGGGGTTCCAGGTCATCTCCACGAATAGTCCTTGGTTGGAGTATGAGTCTCTGGGAAGTTCCCTGTGTTCAAATTATCTTGTTCTTTTGCTCTGCTTGTGGAGTTCCCATTCCCTCCAGCTCTTACTATTTCCCACTTCTTACATAAAATTCCATTCACTCTGCCCATCAGTTGGCTATCAGGCTCAGCATCTGCTTTGACAGTCTATACTGCAGAAGCTTTCAGAGGCCCTCTGTGGCAGGTTTCAAGGTTGTTTCCTGTTTTCTTCTGGCTTTCAGAGGCCCTCTGTAGCGGGTTCCGAGGTTGTTTCCTATTTTCATTTTCTTCTGATGTACATCCTCTTTGCCTTTCAGGATGGGGATTGAACATTTTAGTTAGGGTCCTCTCTTTTGCTTAGTTTGTTTAGATGTACAGCTTTTAGTGGGTTTATTCTATATTGTATGTTTATATGAGTGAGTATATACCGTGAGTGTCTTTTTGCTTCTGGGTCAACTCACTCAGGATGATCCTTTCCAGGTCCCACCATTTACCTGCAAATTTCATGATTTCCTTATTTTTCATTGCTGAGTAATACTCCATTGTATAGATGTACCACAGTTTCTGCATCCATTCTTCAGTTGAGGGGCATCTGAGTTGTTTCCAGCTTCTGGCTATTACAAATAAAGCTGCTACAAACATGGTTGAACAAATGTCCTTGTTGTGTACTTGCGCCTCTTTTGGGTATATGCCTAGGAGTGGTATGGCTGGATCTTGAGGAAGCGCTATTCCTAGTTGTCTGAGAAAGCGCCATATTGATTTCCAGAGTGGTTGATGGTGTTTTTGTATAGGCTAAGCTAGCCTCTAACTATGAAACAGAGAATGACCTTGAAATTTTGATCTTCCTGTCTCCATATCCCAAGTGCTGGGGTTGCAGTATGTATCACTATTCCTGATTTATAAGATGCTGGGAATTGAATCTAGGACTTCAAGCATGTGAGACAAGCCCTCTACCAACTGAGCTACATTCAGAGCCCAAGATTTATATTTTACTGGGTTCCTTAGAAGGTCAAAAGACCTTTAATTAAAAGAATTACTCAATCACAAACTGTATGACTAATTATTGGAAGGAAATATATGGAGGGATCCTTTGGAATCCCCTCACATCACAATTTGTCATTTTCTTTCTACTCAATGTACTCCTCAGCATAGCTGTCAGTACTAGATAAGGCCAGAGCTCATGGGTTCTGCTCCATGCTTTTACATTAAAGTGGCTTTAGGTTATTGTGACCTGATTTAAGTCCTCATGTTCTTTTCTGAACACGATTGTAATTTGGATTGTTCACATTGTTCTAAGCTAGAGTAAATGCTCCCCAGAGATGGAGGCTATAACGCTTGTCAAAGAGTGTGTGCCTGATTCATCGCCTAACCTTACAGTTCTTTGTGCCATGCTAAGCACTCTATGGGTTCTCAATAAATATTAATAGAATGGAATTGAATTTACACTTTGCTCATTTCACAAATAGGTTAAAGGAAGATTAACAATGTCACAGCAATACTAGCAGGCTGAAATAAAAAATAGCTGTGTATATCTGCAATGTCTTGAAATTGTACAATAAAAGTGCCACATTCTGGAAAAAAAAAATCTAAAGCTAGAGGGGAAAATGTTTTTTTTTATTTGTTACTTATACCTATTCTTTGAAAGAGATTTGTTCATTTATATCATGTTTATTAAGTGTTCCCTCATAGCAAATGAGCACAAGATACCCACTGGGATCCAGTAATTTCTTTATACTTTTTCTAATTCCTTTGTTAATATTTTAATTTTTAGTTTTGAAGTGTGTGTCTGTGTATGATTGTATACATATGAGTACAGATGCCTACAGAGAGGCCAAAAGAGGGCATTGGATTCCCTAGAGCTGGAGTTTTAAGCTATTAAAGCTGCCCTAACCTGAGCGCTGGGAACCAAGCTCAGATCTTCAGCAGAAGCGACATGTGTATTTGATTACTGAGCCCCCTCCCCATTAGTTATTAACAAGAGAAAAAGGTGCAGCCGAATATAATAATGACCCATGTCACAAATATAAGGCTATGCTGCAAAGCACATATTGAACAGTCTTAGGCAGGAAAGTTCTGTGCCGAATGGCAATTGATATTTGGCTTGGCTTCTTTTCTGTACTATGATTTATGCCTTTCTCATAATAAAGTGAAAGTGAAGCAAGTTCTCTCTGACTTTTGATCATCTAAATTTTATAAAGACAGCTTTTGATCTGTAGTTACAAATACTTCCTGTGTCCCTGTAAAGAAACTGACCTGCTTTATCAAAAATATTACATGTGAGCATGTGGCACTGAGAGTACATCTTATTTTTTTAGTTTTGTAGTTCCAGTATGTGTACCATTGCTAAGTTCCTTACGTGTGGTTTTGTATTTTAAAAGCATTGAGGCTCTTACTCATCAGACCCATGAGATTTCTAAACTAGCATACATTTTATCAATTAATAGATATGCCTAGTATAAAGTATTTCAGATTAAATAAGTATTGGGAAAGGCACTGTAGCATAATTTGGTAGATTCATAATACATTTTTATATTTAAAGTGTCTGAAGAGTTTGCCATAAAAAACGAAATTGCTTCTATAGCCTGTAATAAAATGAACACTTTATTTTGAAGAATTTAACCTGAAACTTGTTGGTTTGAAGAGTGTTTCCCTAGGTTCGAAAACTCCAGCTTCTGTAATGAGAGCATTTCCAAACATCACCGTGAGCAGTAATTCAACTGCTCTATGACTTTCACTGGAAAAATTAACAACTTAGAAATTTTGGGCTTCCGTGACTTTGCCCGGCCAATTATATCTCTTCTTTAAAAAATCTCTTGTAATGATAAACTGGGGGATCCAAGATGACAGTGCTGACCGTGTAGAGTAGCTGAACAGCAGCTCAGCAGTGAGAGCAGAGTGACCTGTAGGCCACACTATGGACCCCCAAACCCAGATATCTGTGCTTCTCAGGTAAGAGGAGAATTCTCGGAGATAGGTGAGAGTACTTCTTCAGTTCACCTGGCTAGTACTGGGAAGAATTCCCCGGCTCCTGTCCAACACTGCCACAGTCTTGGGCCACCCACCTAAGCCCACTGCCTGCGGAGTAGATACCTTCTGGTACTGAGGGTGAAGCTCCAAACCCAGACACCCACTCTTACCGTTCTGAAGACACGCTCTGTGTAACAGCAGTTTCTGGTTCAAACCTGGGAGCTCACTCTCAGTGCTCTGTGGACACCTTTCTGGTTGCAGTGGCTAGTAGCACTCACTCTCACCATCCTGTGGAGGGAATACCTTCTGGTAATGTGTGTGTGTGTGTGTGTGTGGGAGGGGGGGTCCTTTCTTCCTGCTCCCTAGCTGCCTGGCTCACCTGGGTCAGAATCAATGAGCACAGCACAGACACTGAATACAGCGAAGCTGAGCTAGGCACGGGACCCAAGTCCCATTTTCTGCCATCTCGAAGAAGCCTGTGGTGCACTGGAGCAGCTCTAGGCTGGGAGATCTTTCCACCTGAGCCCCAGCTATCTGCCATATATGCGTCAGAAACAGGGAGTCAGCAGACACTGTGAATCCAGCAGAGACTACTCCAGACGCCAGAGACAGGTAGACCCAGTCTGCAGTATAGGCTCCAGGAACAGTCAAAGCTACAGACAACTAGAGGGCTGGAGGAAGGCAGAAGAATACAAGCGATAAAACACAGGACATCATGGCTCCACGAGAATCTCCAAAGTCAATGGATATTCTAAAGCAGCTGAAACAAAGGAAAAAGATCTTATATATATGATCACGCAGTTTTTAGAGGCACATAAAGAGGAAATGAATAAAAAAGTAGAGGTCGTCATGGACAGATAGGAAGCCACAGATGAGGGAAATGAATAAAATCTTTTAAGACATGAAAATGTATTAGAATCGATAAAGAGAACACAAATGGAGAAAACCCTGGAGATGGAAAACTTAGAGAAGAGATCAGAGAACTACAAAGGTAAGCATCAGCAACAGAATACAAGAGATGGAGAGAGAATCTCAGGCACTGGATACAATTGCAGAAATCTATACAGCTCTCAAAGGAAACAAAAAAACAAAAAAAAAAAAAAAAAAAAAAAAACAAGGAAAAGTTCCTGAAATTAAGGACACCATAAAAAGAAGAAATCTAAGAATAATAGGAATAAACAAAAAAAAAAAAAAAAAAAGATTACAAGCTCCAAGGTCCATAAAGTATTTTCAAGAAAATAATTGAAGAAAATTTCCCCAACCTTAAGAAAGAGATGCCCTTAAACATACAAGAGGCTTACAGAACACCAAATAGACTAGACCAGAAAAAAAAATCCTTCTGCCACATAATATTCAAAACACTGTAACTACAGAAAAAAAAAAAAAAAACATTAAAAGTGGCAAGGGTAAAAGTCAAAGTAACATACAAAGGCAAACCTATCAGAATCAAACCAGACTTCTCAAACAAGACTATGAAAGCCAGAAAGGCCTGGGTGGATATCATGGAGACACTAAGAGACCACATATGCCAACCCAGAAAAACTTTTAATCAACATAGATGGAGAAAACAAAATATTACATGTCATAACTAAATTTAAACATTATATATGAAGCAACCCAGCCCTACAGAAGATACAAGAAGGAAAACTTCAACCCAACGAGATCAACTACACCCAGGAAAACACAGAATAAAGATGCCTACACAACAAAAAAGCAAAAGAAAACAAGCACATAAACATACAATCACCACCAGCTCCACAATAAAAGGAACTAACAATAATTAGTCACTAATATCTTTCAATATTAATGGACTCAACTCTCCAATGAAAAGACACAGACTAATAGAATGGTTGTGGAAACAGGATCCAACATTCTGCTGAATTCAAGAAACATACCTCTGTGACAAAGACAGACACTGCCTCAGAATAAAGAGCTAGAAAAAGGTTTTCTAAGCAAACAGACCCAAGAAGCAAGCTGGAGCAACTCTCTTAATGTCTAATAAAATAGAACTTCAACCAAAATTAATCAAAAGAGATGGGGAGGGACATTTCATTCTCATCAAAGGAGCATCCCACTGAAATCAAGGAAAAGGCACTCTTTCCATCTCTTCAATATAGTTTTTTAAGTCCTTGCTAGAGCAATAAGACAATTAAAGGAGATTAAGGAGATTCAGTTTGGAAAGGAAGAAGTTAAAGTATCACTATTTGCAGATGATATGATAGTATATATAAATGACTCCAAAAATTCTACCAGGGAACTCCTACAGCTGATAAACACCTTCAGCAAAGTGGCTGGATACAAAATTAACTCAAAAAAAAATCAGTATCCCTCCTGTATACAAAAGACAAAAGGGCTGAGAAAGAAATTAGGGAAAAGAACACCCTTCACAATAGCCACAAAGGACATAAAGTACCTTGGTGTAACTCTAACCAAGCAAGTGAAAGACTTGTATGAAAAAAAACTTCAAGTCCCTGAAGAATGAAATTGAAGAAGATATCAGAAGATGGAAAGATCTCCAGTGCTCATGGATTGGTAGGATTAAAATAGTGAAAATGACCATCCTGTCAAAAGCAAGCTACAGATTCAATGCAATTCCCTCAAAATACCAACACAATTCTTTACAGGCCTTGAAAGAACAATTCTCAGTTTCATATGGAAAAGAGAAACAAACAAAAATCTAGAATATCTAAAATCATCCTGTTCAATAAAAGAAGCTCTGGTGGTATCAACATCCCTGATCTCAAGTTGTACTTTAGAGCAACAGTAAGAAAAATGCCACTGTATAGAAACAGACTAAAGGATCCATAGACTTGAATCAAAGACCCAGAAATAATCTCAAACACCTACGGCCACCTGACTTTTGAGAATGAAGCCAAATCCATACAACAGAAAAAAGCCAGCATCTTCAACAAATGGTGCTGGTCTAACTGGATGTCTACATGTAGAAAAATAATGTCTACATGTAGACACATAGTAATGGGAAGAGGGACTGCCTCTGACATAATCTGATTGGCCTGCTCTTTGATCACCTCCCCCTGAGGGGAGAGCAGCCTTACCAGGCCACAGAAGATGACAATGCAGCCACTCCTGATGAGATCTGATAGACTAAGATCAGAAGGAAGGAGAGGAGGACCTCCCCTATCAGTGGACTTGGGGAGGGGCATGCGTGAAGAAGGAGGAGGGAGGGTGGGACTTATGGGGCTTATGAGGGGGTACAAAGTGAATAAAGTGTAATTAATAATAATAAAAAAAGTGGGGAAAAGCCTCGAACTCATTGGCACAGGAGACAAGTTCCTGGAGAGAACACTAAGATCTGAGGCTCTAAAATCAGCAATCAATAAATGGGACCTCATGAAACTGAAAAGCTTCTGTAAGGCAAAGGACACAGTCAACAGAACAAATCTACAGCCTTCATACTGGGAAAAGATCTTCACCAATCCTACATCTGACAGAGGGCTGATATCCACAGACAAAATTAAACTCTTCCATAAGTTGCTTGTGAATATGGTGTTTTAGCACAACAGAAGTAACAATGAATTTCTTAATTTTACTAACATAAGTAAACTTTACACATTAACACAATCAGTTAAGCCACTGAATCCATAACGTATAATGTATACTAATCAAATCCTGTATCCATCTATTCAACCCTCAGGTTCTGAACCTCTTAAAATATTCTTTTGCTTTGAGGATGTTTTTTTTTTGTTGTTGTTGTTGTTGTTGTTTTGTTTTATTTTATTTTATTTTTCTAGGTTTTGTTTGTTTTGTTTTGTTTTGTTTTAAGCCACGGAGAAACAAGTCAGAAGAAATCTTATAAATTTTAGGTTGATTTATAAGTGCTGCTCTGGCAGTTACAGTCTGTTTACACTGAGGAGTTATCTAACTGAGCATACTATACATGGCAAACAGAAGTCATCATGGCAAGAGAAAACCACAGCTGGCTTGCTCCCGACAGCACAACCAACCAGAAAACAGTGGGGCAAGATGAGATGGAGGTGGAGCATGTTTATTAGAAAAGGACAAACCTCCATAGGATTTCTAAGGACGAAAGGAATATTATTCTGCTGGGAGAGAAGGCACTAGGACACAAAATGACAAGTGTTTTAACTCCAGGTCTGTCCTTGGTTCCTCCAAGACCCAAATGGAAGGATACGTTGAAACAAACAAACAAACAAACAAACAAACAAACAAACAGGAGATTGTGCAAAGTTAGAAACCTTACAGATTTGATTCAAATATAAGCTTGGTTTGCTTTGAAAAATGTAATATAGTGCATACTAGTACCACAGTGGGGGGGACAAAAACCAAAACCCCCAAACAAACAAACACACAAACAAACAAACAAAAAACCCAACAACTCAATAACACCCACCACCCCCATCAGTAACAGCGTTCAAGTTGACCAGCCAACTCATACTTCTAACTCATGTGTGTATAAGTACACTTCTTCTAAACCTAAGCACAGGGACAGGTGGTGGCAAGCTGTGTTCCCACCTGCTGCCTGCATAGCATCTGCCCCTGCAGGGTGGGCAGGGAAACTCTACCTGCATAGCATCTGCCCCTGCAGGGTGGGCGGGGAAACTCTAAGAAGCTAAGCCCCAGATAGCCAACATTTCTGGTGCTGCATCTCCATCCCCTAAGTCAATCAAGAAAGCCTAGCTGAGCTCCTCATACTTGCTACCCAGTGACTAGGAAGGTTTTCTTAATTAGGAAAAAAACATATATCCACACATCCATATATATAACTTTTTTGTTTTTACATTTAAATATAAAAATAGTATTCTGCTTTGTGTTATAAACGGAGGACGGTGAAACGGAAACTTCTTCCTTTACCTAGGGCCATCTGTCAAGTGATACACTGAGCTGTGTTTATGGGGAGGCATAAATGCCCCTCCCCCCAAGCACAGAAGCATGGCACAAGGGACCAACCTCCAATGCCTTACCTAACTTCCATTTGGAATAGAAAGTTGGTTTCACCCGAATAACAGCTAACAACAGGGGACATGTCAGTCTGAGCTGTTGGACCTGCCCTTTCAACTATCCTGAAGAAAAAAAGTCCTCCCCCCGCCACAAGTACGCCCACTTTTTGACAACTATGCCTACTGGACGTGAATTCTTGATGAGATGAAGCAGTGTTACCTTTCCCTACCCTCCTCCCTTAGAAAGCTCAATAAGAAAAAAAAAAAAAAAGTGGAGTTGAGTGTGAGGAGATTAAGAACTTGACCCCTATGTTCTTACTAATAAAAGTAAGATTAACTGGGCATGAGGACTAAAAAGACCTTGATATTCTATCCTTTTGTGTTACAATGGGGGACAACTGGGAGAGGAAAGAGTTGGAGTGGGATGAATTAAGAAGGGCTCAAGATCACTGGAAGTCTTGTCCACTTAGTTTCTGTATTGGAAGGGCTCATTGCCAATATTGTTGAGAAGACATGTGTGGGTGTTGGCTTCTGTCACCACATAGGTGTCACAACTGGTAGAAGGGTGGTGGTCTTCAAGGTAACCCTTCTTCTCCTGGCCAACAGTCCAGGGAATACGAATGCTGGCACTTCAGTTGGCAACTCCAGCAGAAAAGTTGTTGATGTTGGGGGTTTCGCGGAATCCAGTCAGACACCGGCCATTGTCCAGGCCACCCTTGGTATCGTAGACCGAACGTAGTACTGGTGCCTCTTGCTTAGTTTCCTAATGGCTTCCTCTATGAACTTCAGACCATTCTCCTCCCACATGGCCTTGGTGTTAAAGTTGGTATGGCAGCCTGCACCATTCCAGTTCCCAGGAATGGGCTTGGGGTCAAAGTTTGTTATCACCCCAAAGTCTTCGCACACACGATACAAGATGAAGTGGGCCACCCAGAGATGAGCTCCCATGCGGATTCCTTCACAAGGCCATATTTGGAATTCCCATTGGGCAGGCATAACCTCAACATTTGTCCCAGCGATCTTGGCTACCGCATACAAGCAGGCTCAGTAGCGAGCCTCCACAATATCCATGCCACAGGCTTTGTGCGATTCCACACCACTGTAATACATATCTTGGGGCCCAGGAAAGCCATTAGAAGGCCCACCAAAAGGGTACCCATCTGTTCCCATGAGTGTGTACTCCTGTTCCATTCCAGGGGCACTGGTTGCTCACTTTTTATGGCATAACTTTTAAGAAATTATATATGTATTACTTACTATATACATTACTTAGTATATATTAAATGATATATATTATCTACTCTTTGAAAATTTCATACACCTATATATTTTGATAATCTCCTTCTCCTACTGCCCCTTACGACTTCACCACATCCAAACAAATCTTTCTTCCATTTTGATGTTTTTATTTAGTAGCTTATTGCCTTAATGGCTCAGCTACTTCATCATCCCATATCTGCATTAAAAATAAAAATAAAACAAAACAAACAAACAAACAAAAAAATCAAAAAATACCCCCAAACTCAAGGAGTTCAACTGGTGTTGTAGTTGCACATAATACCAATCTGGTAGAAAAGAGGTATTCACTGGTGAAATAGTGATGTAACTGTTGCGGGGGTAGCCAAGAACATTAAAACTTGTATTTGAGGCCTTTACTGTCTGAAGGACTTCATTTCTGGTACTGTAGCCTGTGTGACTAGGGAAAAATCATAGGCCCTAGTGGGAAACCTACAGATGGCCGTTTGCTAAATAGTCATGTTATCAAACTACATTATAAATATACTACACATGTTTTAAAAAGAGTATACCAAAATAATAATGGCAAGCTTTTATGAATAAGAGTCATATTATACTTCCTTATTGTAGAAATGAAGAGAAAAATCCTTCATTACAATTAAAAAAATTAGTTTAAAATCTCTTAGAAAATGGAATTTGAGTTCGATACCTTTTAAATATCACAAGTAGAATTCTAATTTTTTTGTGATAGAAATGCATAGTTTATTTTAGAAGTAATATAACATAGAACATTCGCATGATCTTTCTTTCCTTTCTATAAGCATTATAGACATTCAACATAATATTCAAATGCACAATAATCTTCATTGTCATGTTTTGATTATGATGGAAATGTGCATGCATGATTTTCTATATACTTTCTTCTTTATTTGAGATTGTAAAGGTTTTTCAGAACCCAAGGATACACTTTCCAGAGATTGGCTTCAGTTCTTTAATATCTTTATTTTAAATTGTCAATTCAAGTCCCACCCTCTTCCCCAATGCAACATCTATGTTCAACTTTTTACAAGGCTGAAAGATTGAGTAAGACCTCTGTTACTGTGAAGAGATGATATGTCGCTGAGTAGAGATAAATTACCTTGGGCTATCTGTAGTCTCCTGGATAAACATGTAGTGTGTGTGTGTGTGTGTGTGTGTGTGTGTGTGTGTGTGTGTGTGTTAACATGATTGTGATTATTAGCTAAAATCCCTTTTTGGTATGAACAAACACATACTTAGCTTTCACCAAAGCAAAAGCTAAGGGTGTCATCAAGCAACATCCGAGGGCTGTAGCAAAAACTTCCTCACTTTTCTGTAACTGTCTACCCCATGTTTCTACCAGTATGTTTGAGAAATGCTTTCACATAACTTTGATCTGTTAATCTGTTACCATATGCGTCTAGTATAACACCCCCCCACCAAATGACTATTTAGGAGTCTAGGAATAGCCTAAGGACTCTAATCTGCAACATTTCAATTCATCACAATAACAGAAGTTGAAATCAGTCAGTCAGCCTTGTGAAAAGTTGAGTGTAAATGCTGCATTGGAGATGGGGGTAAACTTGAGCTGCATCTTTAAAATACTGGACTTAAAAAAATTATATCATTAGAACATGGTATTTGGGGTAACCTGAATCTCTGTTCCAGGGCCATGTCACTTCTGGCTTCAGAATAAAATAGCTCCTAATCCCTTTTAGGAGAGAAGTGTGTTTTTGCATCATCAAAGCATAAGACATGACAAAATGACCTTTCTGCACATTTCTTGAGCTATGCTCAAGGCCTTACACTTAATGTTATCTTAGTTTTGACAACTCACCATAACTCTGGGCTATGGATTAGTTTCTAGGCTTATTAACTCTGACTAGAGCGTCTTGGGTTCACTTGGAAATAGAAATATCATATCTATGCTGCTTCTCTGAGAGATCCCTGAGCACCAGCCAGGGCTGTTGTCTTCAGATTTATGTCTCACCCATTCAAAGGATATTTAAGACTTTTTGATTCTCTCTGTGAAGGGGAATAACAAAATGAAAGGGGATCATTGGCTTCCATGAAATATCTGCGCAGTGGGGGAGAATGCCCATTCAAAGAGAAATAAATACACCCTGAAATAGGCATGAATACAGTCCCTTCCCTCAGACTAGGACAGTCAGCAAAGTCTCCAGAAGAGGTTATAACTCACATAGATGTGACAGATAAGGCATGGCATTGATAATGAGGGCAAGTGAGACTTCTAAGAAAAGTACGCCATCATGGAGTTTCAGGAGTATGACTTCTCCCGTTGCAGCTGCAGGACCAGCTGCCCATGTGAAGCTGCCTGCCATCAGAGTGAGTGCCTTGCGGGGAAGGAAGAGATGTGGGGCCATGAGTGGGCCTTACAGACCAAAAAAAAAAAAAATGCTGTGCTCTTCAGAGACATGGAGATTAGGTCTCTGGATTTTAAAAGAAGCGAAGAGCAAACACTTGAGTATGCATCAAAGGTAAGAAATCTCACTTTATAGAATTGTGAGAGGGGTTGGACTAAATCTCCTTTGCTTTTTTCTGGACTTAATATTTGTTACAGGGATACCCTTACTTTAACTCCTTAGAGGTAGAAAGCAGAGAACTGCCTATCCGCTCAGCTCTGGGTCACTCGATAAACCACTCACTATTTAACCAGTCTCTGGGAAATCCTGCCTACACTCCTGGACCGGTGTAAAGAAGGGTGGCTGGTTGAGCAAATGTCCTTGTTGTGTACTTGAGCTTCTTTTGGATATATGCCTTGGAGTGGTATAGCTGGATCTTGAGGAACCACTATTCCTAATTGTCTGAGAAAGCGCCAGATTGATTTCCAAAGTGGTTGCACAAGTTTACCTTCCCATCAGCAATGAAGGAGGGTTCCCCTTTCTCCACAACCTCTTCAGTATGTGTTGTCACTTGAGTTTTTGATCTTAGCCATTCTGATGGGTGTAAGGTGAAATCTCAGGGTCATTTTGATTTGCATTTCTCTGATGGCTAAGGACGCTGAGCATTTCTTTGTTTCTCTGCCATTCTATATTCCTCTACAGAGAATTCTCTCTTTAGCTCCATTTTTTAATTGGATTACTTGATTTGTTGCTTTTAACTTCATTAGTTTTCTCAACCATGTTTGTGGCAGCTTTATTAGTAATAGCCAGAACCTGGAAACAACCCAGATGTCCCTCAACAGAGGAACGGATATAGAAATTGTGGTACATTTACACAATGGAATACTACTCAGTAATTAAAAACAAGAAAATCATGAAATTTGCATGCAAATAGTAGGAACTAGAAAAGATCATCTTGAGTGAGGTATCCCAGAAGCAGAAAGACACACATGGTATATACTCACTTAGAAGTGGGTACTAGACCTGTAAGATAGGATAAACATACTAAAATCTGTACACCTAAAGAAGCTAAACAAGAAGGAGGTTCCAGGGTAAAATGATCATCCTTTCCTTAGAAAGACAAATGGAATGGACATTGGAAGTATGAGAAAACAAGAAACAGGATAGACACCTACCACAGAGGACCTCTAAAAGACTCTACCTAGCAGTGTATCAAAGCAGATGCTGAGATTCATAACCAAACCTTGGGCAGAGTGCAGGGAATCATATGAAAGAAGGGGGAGTTAGTATGACCTGGAGAGGACAGGACACAAGGACCAAATATATCAATATATCTGGGCACAGGAGTCTTTTCTGAGACTGTTTCTCCTTCAAGGACCATGCATGGATATAATCTAGAACCCCTGCTTAGAAGTAGCCCATGGCAGCTTAGCATCCAAGTGGGTTTTCCTAGTAAGGGGAACAGGGACTGTCTCTGACATGAACTCAGTGGCTGGCTCTTTGACCTCCATGAGTACCTATACTCACATACACATACCTCAACCCCCTAACCCCCTACACTCATATGTCTAATCAAATATAAAATAAATCTTTAAAAGGATTTTTTTTTTTTTTTACAAAATTCAGACTGAATTTCTGTAGTGGCAACACGATAAAGTCTATAACAATATTAAGAAGATATACATGCTCATGTGCCTTTATGTTTTATAATAAGTTTTTCTTACTTTGCAGCTTTGTACTGTGTCTCAAGTTAGAAAGAGAACTTTTTAAGGTTTTTCATGGACATCTGGCAAGTGGAACTGTCCAAGTAGACCTCAGGCACTTCCAGGGCAGTGCGGCCGCCCTTACTCTGTCCTGGATTATCTCTCTTATGGTTACTTTTTTCTTTACTTGGAAAAATAAACCACTGAAGAAAGCTTTATCCACAGAGGCTTCTGTACTGGGACACAAGTAATTGTCTGTATTTTCTGTAAGGTTTTATCATGTGTCAGTGCTAACATTTGAACTCACTCTTTCAGTTGACCAGTACTTATTTAACTGCCTATTTTATGTCAACCACTTGCTTTGTGACCAATAAGTAATTTCAAACAAAATAAAAAAAAAAGAATTGTGCTAAATTATGCCTTGTAAATTATTCCATTTCCCACACTGTGTAATTCTTTGGAGAGCCTTGTAGTCAAGGTGGATTTCATGACATGCTCGCACATAGCATAAAAGAACAAAATTTGCTTTGGGATTATTTTGAGTACATGTGAGATTGATTGATCATACTCAGTTATTTTCTGACACAGGAAACCATTAACATTATATTGAAATATTTAAACCTATAAATTACTTTTTTTAAGCCTTTAAAAACAATAAACAGAATTCTGAGGGAAGGGCTCCAATTCTAGTATCAATCAAGAGTAAAAAAAATTTTTAAAAATATGGCTAGTATGACACAGTAAGTGAGAGAGTAATAGAGCTATTATTGAGTTGGTGATTTTTCTCTTAAGACTAATACACTTTGAGATGCAGCTAAAGATCTCAGAAAATTCTCTGTGATCTAATAATATTATTGTAGTCTATGATTAAATCATGTTGCTAAAAAGGCCTCAGGAAATGTTTTTTATAGTAAAATATGCAATTAATGATTTGAAAGATAGGTTCCAAGCCCTTGAAAGTATATTCTCAAAGTCCTTACATAGAGTTCAAAGGTAGACATAATAAATTTTTGTCTCTGATCAAAAATTATAGATAATGCATCAATTTTAGCTTATATTATAAGTCAGCTTTATTCTTAGTCTTGAAAATCCTTTGTCAAATACCCTACATAAAACTGGAAAGATTTGGCAAAAACTTTACTTTTTAAAAACTGTAACATTATTTTTCTTGAGACTGTAGCTAAGACAAATTTAAAACTACTTGTAGTTTTCATTAGTCTAATAATGAGGCTTTTTCTTGCATTTTAGAGCAGAGAATTTTATAGCTCAATGTGCCAAACAGAATTTCAATGTTCTTAGCAAGTCTAATGATAATGTCACATTTAGAAGCAGAGAGTGACTGACTAGATTCTTAGCAAAGCAATTTTCAAGCCTAGATTTTTAAGTCAAAGCTCACACTGCAATCTTCTGCTCTGCTCTAATGCAGCTTAGGTGCATCTAAATCTGGCCACGTTGTTTTTCCTGGCCTCATCTACAGAAGAATAGATCTTTTTTTTCCATAAACACTTTTTCTGGTAAATTGTCCTTGCTCCAAGGCTTTCTTTTAAGAGGAAGTGTCAAGTGGTCAAATTGGTGTTATTTTGACCCCATTCACAATGATTGACATAAAGAGAAGTCACTCAAAGAAAGCAGAAGTGGACGACTTATCACATTTGAGAACTAGAACCTTAAAATATGTGTTAAGATGCTTATATGTATTTGGATCAAAAGATCTCCTTGCCTTGAGATTTGCATGTTAATTATTTTGGGTACTATATGATCATGTGGAAACAGAAATATAGAAGACTACACATACTCACAGGGAACCAGAGACAAGGGTCTGATTTGAGAGAAGTCAAGACAAAGTGGTTACTCCTGACTGGGCACTGTAGACATCTCCAGTCCAGTCTTCCCTCAAGGGCCTGCTGTGCCTCAGCCAGCTCTTACACACACACACACACACACACACACATACACACACACAAAACTACATTAGTGATCGTACTGTTATTGTTTTACATAACATTTTTCACATCATGACCCTCAATCACACTCACTTCTCAGTCCTCCCAGGTCTGCCCCCCACCTTTGTGACCCCCCAAAATAATGATGATAATAATAATAATAATAATAATAATAATAATAATGATAATGATGATGATGGAGGAGGAGGAAGAAAAAAATGTCCAATTTGTGTTACCCAAATACTCATTGGAGCATGGTCAAACTCCCAGTAGCCAGCCCCCCAAAAGAAAACTGAGTTTTTCCCCACCTGCACCCCTGCCAGGAGCCATCAATGTAGAGAGTTATATGTCAGCATTCTTATCTCAATTTTTAAGAGTTTCCTTCCATGGATTTCTGTCTAGGCTGTTAATGTGTTTTGGTTGAGTGGAGTAGAGTGGAGGTAAGGATTGTCACAGAAGCCTTATATGTCCCTCTTTAACTGTGAATTTGTTGCCTATGATATCACTGGAAAAGTAACTTCCCTCATTCCCTCCCCAAACCCACATTCCCTCCCTGGTCTCTTCCCTGCCCCTTTCCACATCCACTGATAGGGTCCTCCCCCTTTCATTTGACCCTGTTTTATCAGGTATCTTCAGGGCTGGCTGCAAAGTCCTCCTCTGTGGCCTAACAGGACTGCTCCTCCCCTGGGGGGGGGGTCAAGGAGCCTGACCTTGAGATCCTATTAGAAATAGTCCTTGTTCCCCTTACTTTGGAAAACTACTTAGTTACTGAGCTACCACAGGCCACATCCTAGCAGCAGTTCTAGGTTATATACATAGATGGTCCTTAGTTGAGTGTCAGTCTCAGAAAAGACCCTGTGCCCGGATCTATTTGGTCCTTGCAGAGCAGGATACAGTGGGGACACAGAGTTAACAAAATGTAACTAAAAAGAAAAATAAAATTAAAAAAAATAAAAAAAAATTAAAAAAAAAGAAGTTTTCTTTGAAAAAAAATCAGGAAAGAATAAAGATAATCACATTAAAAAAAAAAGTAACTTCCCCACCCTTTACAGTTAGCAGGAGCATAGATTATGGTTGTCTATATGGTTTCTGGTGACAGCACAGACCACAGGCATCTACATCATTTGTCACAGACCTCAGCATAATCTCTCTAGTCCATGGACATCAACAAGGCCATCTATTGCAGCATGGGCCGTGGACACCATCATAGACCTTGGAGGCAGCATAGGCCAAAAACATCAACATAGCCTCAAGTGGTAGCACAGGCCACTCACATCAATATGGCCCCCCAACAGCAGCATAGAGTATGGACATCACCATGGCTTCAGGCAGCAGCAAGACCATGAACATACAAATGGGTTTCCATGGGAACATGAGCCATGAACATCAACACTGTACTTGACTGCAGTAGAACCAGGGACCCAGACATGGCCTGAAGAGACAGCATGGTCCACGGACAGCCACGTGTCCTCAGGTGGCTGCACAGGCTTCGTATTCAGCATGGCCTGAGACAGCAGACCACAGATACCAACGTGGCCTCTAGGGGCAGCGTGGACCATAGAGGTCTTTTGAGGGGGTCCACTCCAGCAAATGAACTGTTCTTTATCTCAGACATCCTGTTGCTCAAAACCAGGGTGATGATTCAGGAGTACAGTGTTTTAGAGCTGAGTCTGAGCAAGCTCCAGGGTGATGCACACCGCCCTCTCAGCCCTACATATTCCCCTATCCACCACAGCCTTCTCTCACACCCATCACTGCTGTGGGGTCTCTATTTCCACCTCTCCCCACTGCATATCCACTGCTGCTCCATTCTTCCAGCTTTCCCACCTCTCCATTGAGTATTTGTTTGTTGTAGTGACACTGAGAACTATATATACATATACATATATTCCACAAATATTGCATATATTGCAACAGTTCCCTGGTGTGGTTCAAGGTTTTTAGTTTCTGAAGCTCCATAAATATTGGAGCACTGCAGAGACTTGACTGTGTCCGCTCCTGGCTGACACATGCATCCCAGCCCTCGGCCCGCCCTTGATGTCTGGACCTGTGGGCAGTGCTGTTTTCCCACCCTGTCTTCCAGCAGGACAAGCAGCACAGGTTGCAGCCTGCGGTGGCTCCATGCTGTGGGCCTAGGGCTTAGGGCCCTCCAGGCTACTGCACATCTTCCTAGGTGCAGGCAGTCCCAGGGATCATCAGGTATGTCTGTTGTGGATTCTTTACAGTTTGGTTTTAAAAGCATCTCCCCATAAGGCTCTGCACACCCCCCACCCCGGCCCAACACACAGTCTTCCAGTTGCTTCGAGGCTATTCCAGGCTCAGCAGACTTTTCTGCCCACCGTGTCACCCGTTCTAGCCTCCGTGGGTCTATCAGACTCCTTGGAGCTCCGTGGCAGCCACCACCATCTTTGTTTTCTTCCCAGTTGCACAGTTCTTAGCCTTGAAAATTCTGAAAGAACCTAACTTTAAGTAGCAGTCTCTCTCTCTCTGTCTCACTCTCCCAAATTATTTTTTTTTTCAGGAGGTGCTTCAAGAAGTATTTGAAGTTGTTAACAAAGCACCATCAGAAAGATCAGCGTGAACTATGTGAACTTATGTTACGTGTCTCCCTTGCAGACAAAAATGAAAAGCGATTGCACTTCACAGTGTCACTCATTTATCTGCAACTGCATTTTGCAGTTTGTTCAGCAGCTAGAATCTGGGCATACAATACAAACCTCTATTAACATTAAAGTTTCATGGATACCAGGCTTGGTGAGGTGGGGACAAAACAATTAGTGGCTTTAGTCTTGATAAGACATAAATGCGTTCTCTTTGGAGAATAATTCTCAGGACTGATGAGGGACTAGCAGAACAGGAATGCTAAAATAATTCTGGACATAATAGAAATTGCCACTTGGTTGTTTAGTTCTAGTTGAAAAAATTCTCAATATGTACAGAAGCTGTAATATTTTAAATATGATTGGACCAAGGGGTGGTTATTTATTCAATCTGATAAAAGAATGTATTTTCAAATTTAAAACCCATATTACGTACCAAGTTTTGTTGTTGTTGTTTTTGGTGTACAGTTACTGGGAAAAACTCTCCAATCAAGCTTTGTGTAAACTGGGATTGGGGCTCACACTTGCAAGCAGACACTCAGGAGGACAATGGCTGTGAGTTCCAAGCCCGCTTAGATCACATAGAATGCTCCAGGCCAGCCAGGTCTACAGTAAGATATCCTCTCAGAACAACACTACACAAAATGAAAGAAAACAAAAACTTAAAATTGTGAAATAAAATAAATGATTGAATATTATACAACTTGAATGGCTACTAGGGAGAACTGTAAATTACATGTGATTATGCTTGAAATTACAAATTGCTCATAAGTAGTAACTTTAATCACAACAGTTTTATATGGGAAATTCTTCCAAAGATGAATTTCAGTTATCTCTGAGTTGTAGTGTTAAAGAATACATTTATAAGCCCTCTTGTATACCCAAGACAAATAGGCTGAGAAAGAAATCACGGAAACAACATCCTTCACAGTAGCCACTAATAACATAAAGTACCTTGGGGTGACTTTAACCAAGCAGGTGAAAGACCTGCTTGAAAAATACTTCAAGTCTCAGAAGAAAGAAATTGAGGAAGATATCAAAAGATGGAAAGATCTCCCATGCTCATGGATTGGTAGGATTAACATAGTAAAAATATCCATCCTGCCAAAAACAATTTACAGATTCAATCCAATTCCCATCAAAATACCAATACAATTCTTTACAGAGCTTGAAAGAAAAATTCTCAACTTCATATGGAGAAACAAAAAACCCAGAACTTCCAAAACGATCCTGTACAACAACAGATCATCTGGAGGTATCTCCATCCCTGATCTCAAGCTGTACTACAGAGCAATAGTAATAAAAACTACATGGTATTGGCATAGAAGCAGAAAGGTGGATCAATGGAACTGGAATAGAAGACCCAGGAATAAACCCAAGCACCAATGAATACCTGAGAATACTTGATTTTTAACAAAGAAGCCAAAACCATTCAATGGAAAGAAGACAGCATCTTCAACAAATGGTGCTGGTCCAACTGGATGTCTACATGCAGAAAAATGAAAATAGATCCATATTTATCACCTTGCACAAAACTAAAATCTAAGTGGATCAAAGACCTCAACATAAAACCAGATACAATAAATTGGTTAGAAGAAAAATTGGGGAAGAGCCTGGAACTCCTTGGCACAGGAGACAACTTCCTGAACAGAACACCAACAGCACAGGCTCTAAGAGCAACAATCAATAAATGGGACCTCATGAAACTGAAAAGCTTCTGTACAGCAAAGGACACTGTCATCAGAACAAAACGACAGTCTACAGACTGGGAAAGGATCTTCACCAACCCTATATCTGACAGAGGGCTGATTTTCAGAATATATAAAGAACTAAAGAAAATAAAAAGCAATAAATCAAACAATCCAAATTAAAAATGGTTACAGAACTAAACAGAGAATTCTCTGTAGAGGAATATAGAATGGCAGAGAAACAATTAAAGAAATGCTCAATGTCATTAGCTATTAGGGAAATGCAAATCAACACGATCCTGAGATTTCACCTTACACCCATCAGAATGGCTAAGATCAAAAACTCAAGTGACAACACATGCTGGAGAGGTTGTGGAGAAAGGGTACCCTCCTCTATTGCTGGTAGGAATGTAAACTTGTAAAACCACTTTGGAAATCAGTCTGGTGCTTTCTCAGAAAATGAAGAATAGTACTTCCTCAAGATCCAGCTATACCACCCCTAGGCATATATCCAAAAAGAAGCTCAAGGACATTTGCTCAACCATGTTTGTAGCAACTTTATTCATAATAGCCATAACCTGGAAACAACCCAGATGTCCATCAATGGAGGAATGGATATAGAAATTGTGGTATTTTTATACAATGGAATACTACTCAGAAATTATAAAAAGGAAATCATGAAATTTGCAGGCAAATGGTGGGATCTAGAAAAGATCACCTTGAGTGAGGTATTCCAGGAGCAGAAACACACACATGCTATATACTCACTTATATAGACCTATAAGATAGGATAAACATAGTAAAAAATATGTGTACCTAAAGAAGTTAAATAAGAAAGAGGACCCGGAGTAAGATGATCAATCCTCACTTAGAAAGACAAATGGGATGGACAGGGGAAGTAGGAGAAAACAAGTAACAGGACAGGAGCCTACCACAGAGGACCTCTGAAAGACTCTACCTAGCAGTGTATCAAAGCAGATGCAGAGACTCATAACCAAATCTTGGGCAGAGAGCAGAGAATCATATGAAAGAAGGGGGAGTTAGTATGACCTAGAGAGGACAGGAGCTCCACAAAGACAAATTATATCAGGGGACAGGGGCCCTCTATGAGACTGTTTCTCCAACCAAGGACCATGTATGGATATAACCTAGAACCCCTGCTCGGATATAGCCCATGGTAGCTCAGTAACTAAGTGGGTTTTCCTAGTAAGGGGAACAGGAACTATTTCTGATATGAACTGAACAACTGGCTCTTTTACCTACCCCCAACGCCCACCCCTGAGGGAGGTCTTTCTAGGCCTCAGCAGAGGACATGGCAGCCAGTCCTGGAGACACCTGATAATCTAGGGTCAAATGGAAGGGGAGGAGGACCTCCCTTAGTAGTGGACTTGGAAAGGGGCAGGGAGGAGATGAGGGAGCGAGGGAGGGAATGAGAGAGGGGGCTAAGGCTGGGATACAAAGTAAACAACCTGTGATTAATATAAAAATAAAATTAAATCAAAAAATTAAAGAAAAGAGAAGTAAAAAAAGAATCCATTTATTTTCATATACAAACATACACCTATACATGCTCTTGAATATATATCTGCACACATACACATAATTTGTTTGTTATACACCTATCATTTACCCACCTTTTTATCAAATTCATTTTTGCCATTAATATCACTTGTCACTCCATTCCTAGAGCTAACATTTATTCAAATAAAAATAGAAGCATAAGAAAGTGTTACTTTTTTCTCATGAAAAAATGCCATTGTCTATAGTTTGCCTGCAATAAATTATGCACCAGGATGCTAAAAGCTTTGTCTGAACAGAGGCAAGAGTACAGCTTCCATCTGGCTAGCACAAATTCATACTCATTAGAAGCTCCAGATGTTTGCAATGAAGCCTTCTTCCTCCAGTTCAGCAGGACCCTTGTTTTAACCAGCTCTGTCAAGATATCAGCAAAGACCTGAGTCTTCCAGAGAGATTTCCAAGGGGTGTGAACATTCCTCTTTCTGAGGAATTCTTTTTTTTTCTTTTTAAAATTATTATCATTTATTACAATTCAAGTTGTATCCCAACTGTAACCCACTCACTCCTTTCCTCTCAAACCACCCTGCTCCCTCTTCTTCCCCTATACCCCTCCCCCAGTCAACTAATAGGGGAGGTCCTCTTCCCCTTCCATCTGACCCTAGTCTATCAGGTCTCATCAATACTGTCTGCATTGTCTTCCTCTATGAACTGGTAAGGCTGCTCCCCCCTAAGGGGGAGGTGATCAAAGAGCCAGGCACTGAGTTCATGTCAGTGAATGTCCCTGCTCCCCTTACTAGGGAACCCACTCGGAGTCTGAGTCTATGGGATACATCTGAGCAGGGGTTTTAGGTGCTCTCCATGCCTGGTCCGTGGTTGGGGTATCATTCTCTTCAGGGGCCCCTGGGCTCAGTTTTTATGTCTCTGTTGGTCTCCTTTTGGAGTTCCTGTTCCCTCCAGATTTTTCTGTCTCCTCCTTTTTCATAAGATTCCCTGAATGTTCTAAGTAAGGTTCCAGATAAGATTATCAAGAAATTGGGCGTGTTTCTTTGTTTTGTCCTATTCAGGTTTGTTTTCCTTTTATTATTTTTAGAAATCTGAATTCTAATGACAGAAAGAAATGGTGTGGATTTTTAGTGGGTGAGAAAATGGGGATTATCTGGAGGGAGTTGGGGGAGAGGAAATAGTAATCAGAATGTGTTGTATGAAAAAATATACTTTCAAGAAAAAGGAAGTTAGGGCATATTGCTTTAGAGTCTTGAAGAGCTATTTTTTTCTTGTGATATTAGAAATTTACAGTGGATATTAATTAAGAAAGTGCTGCAGAGGAAAATGATTTTACTGTAGTTGATTTTATTTTTAATTTTTTCATTTTTGTTGTTCCTTAAGAAAACAAAAACCAAAAACCAAAAATCAAAACAAAACAAAACAAACAAAATGAACCAATTATTTTGACAATGATTAAAAAAAAATGAGCTGCAGACAATAACAACTGTAAATAAGTAATGTAGTATGGCTGGGGTAAATTTAGAGTTTAGGGTGTGGTATGCTGGTCTTGCCATTCACAGGGCTCCACATGCAAAACTCAACATTACAAAAGGGAAAGGAAAAGAATTCATCAGACTAGAGATGAGTACTGTTAGAGAATAGGCAGCCTGCTTCTGGGTTGCCTAGGCAGAAGGGGTTCAGCTATGCCCACACAAGCTATAAAAGACCAACCTGCCACTTTGTCTCTCTTTCTTACCTTCCTTTCTTACTTTTCTCTCTTACTCTCTCTGCCTCACTTTCATTCCTGCCCCCCATGTCTCTCTCTTTTCTTCTTTATCTCTCCACCTCCGTCCAGTAAATTTCTTTTATATAATATCTGTTGTATGTGTGGCATCATTTTTAAATAAATACTAACAGTACATACATGACAATACAATTTATATATTACACATAATTATTCTTTATTATGTATTTGAACTGTCCTTTTATTTTAAAGTCAAACAGCATCATTTGTAGAATAGTAGGATAATATTACAAAAATCATTTCAAAAAGTTGCACGGTTTCTGATCAATAACTCAAAAAAACCTCACAATTCATTAGCATGCTGACAGGTACTGGATATTATAGGGTTTTTCCCCCTACCTAAATAAGTATTGTTGCTATGGGCAATGTGAAGCCCCTTCAACATCCATTTTTCAGAAACATCTTTCTATAATGATTGGACACTTGAATAATGATTAAGTCTCATAATGCCCCTCCTTCTCTTGTTAGTATGGCAAGCAAACTGGGATATGCATAAATTCAGAAATAAGACTGAAAATTACTTTTACTTTTTTTTCCTTGTGATGTATTTCTCCAGTAGAACATCAACTGTCAAAGAAACTGTTGTTTTTTTAATTTTTTTTTCCTTGAAACAAGCCCACAAATACTCTTCTTTTCTCTGTACATGTGAACACACAGAATAATGAGGCTTTGTTGTCACAGAAATCTACTTAATCAGGCTGTTCTCATTTCTTCAGTTAAGAAAAAAGCATAGATGTGTCAGGAGAAAAAATTGAATTAAAAACCCTGGAAGCATATTGTCTGATTATTAGAACTCAGAGCTTCTAAAACTGCATTTTGTACTGGAAGTTGTGAGGCCATTCTGAAGAATTTGCATAGATCTTCCAGGCAGAATTCTTATTTTGCCTGAAGTCTTAAATTGCAAATTGTTCTGCAATGTAATGTCATCTACCGCATATTACTTCATGAAAGTTCCTTGAGAAATATCAGTGGGAATCAGAGGGGCAATGCACTCTGACTAAATTACAATTGTATTCCTGCCATGCTCTTCCAGGAACTTGCACCACTTTATAAAGAAGACTCTGACATATGCAGGAAGCCAGTGAGAAACTTTCCAGGCCATAGCCACATGCAGAAGAATAGAAGTCTAAAACATCTTTAAATTATTTAATGTAGTTATTTTCAAAGCGATTGTATATGTAAAGGGTTTCCATAGAAACTGTTGTAATGAGTGAAGTGTATGTAAGACCCATGTAACCAAACAGGAAGTCTAACAAGGGAAAAGCCATTCTGCAATCAGCAGCTCTCACAAACCCTGGGACCCATAGTGCCCTCCAAGGAACAAGAGAATTGACAATACAAACGGTGGTAAAACCTGGCAAGTTATATTTGTTTCTTTTTTATTCTGTTTACAATGCTATCTTCACTACAACCGTAATCATAACTAGAGAAAACAATGTCACTGGGTATTTAAAATTACTCTTAGCATTTTTCTACTCCTCTGATGTCACTAAGTTTTCAAACTTCATGAACTTTCTCCACACTCTGTCAAACACAAACAACCACAAATCAACACACAAGTCGACATTATAATCACTTGTTTCACAGACGTGGGAAGACCGACATTACTATGCATCACCTACTTTTTTCTTAGTTAAGTGTATAGGATTCAGTCATTCATTTGCCCACATTCTCCAAATCTACAACAGATAGAAACCCATTTCTTAAAATACCCACATGATATTCTCCAATATACATCAAAACTCATTCTACTTCATCATTTCAAATATATATGTGTGTGCATATACATACACATATACATATTAAATTTACATGTGTGTGCATGCCATGACATGCATGTAGAAGTCAGAGAAGAACTTATAGGAACTAGCTCACTACTTCTACCTTGTGAGCCCTGGGGATCAACCTCAGGATATTGGACATAGTGGCAAATGCTACTATCAGGATCATCTTCTTAGGTGTCTTCCTCCTCAAGTCAGGTGCACATTAGAGTTAGAACACATGCATCTTATGCTGTGGCTACTTCTATCTACATGTGAATCGCTGAGTTGCAGTGGGGAATGCTGGGGCCACTCCCACCTCCTTGTGCAGATGCTCAGGAACAGACTTCTAAACTGAAGTAGAAACAACTCTGTAGGTGACCAACTTCCAGAATCCTTGAAGAACAGTACAACTGGAGATGCTGAGTAGGACTGTTTTGCATATATTGTGCCAGTGTCTCACTTAGGTTTTTGCACGGCTATGATGAAACACCATGACCAAAAGCAACTTGATGAGGAAGGGGTTTATTTCAGCTTAGAGTCCATCATGAAGGGAAGTCATGGCAGAAACTCAAAGCAGGCACCTGGAGGCAGGGACTGAAGCAGAAGCCATGGAGGTATGCTGTTTACTGACTTACTCCCGTGGATTGCTCAGTGTGTTTTCTTAAGTACCCCAGGACTACCTGTCCAGAGGTAGAATACCCACAGTGGATGGGGCCCCTTTCGTGTCAATCATTAATCAAGAAAATGTCCTATTGTCTTGCCTATAGCCAAATCTCATGGAGGCATTTTCTCAATTTAGGGTCCCTTTTCACAAAGCTGAGTCTTGTCAAGCTGACAAAACTGACACAGCTGGCATGGGACTTAAGGATTGCAGCCTTTCTCTTACCTAACTTTTTTGCTTTGATTGGTGCATTATTCTCCAGAGGAAATGAAGGAGAGATTTAGAAGGCAATCTGGAACCATTATTTTTTGACTCTCATATGTCACACAGGAGGCATTGTATCAACAGAGTGATGGTCAGTGTTGTGGACAGCCCAAAGACCACAGTCATGGGACCATTGTTGTTTACATCATCTTTGGAGTAGAAATCACACACACAAAAAAAAGAGCAAAAATGCCCTTGGTAAATGTTTAGCTCTTCACTCCATACTTGGTACATCTTGCTCATATTGAGTCGTTTGCTTTTCAGAACAATCTTCCTAAAATTGCATTCATCACTAACTCCTTTTTTAAAAGGTCAGTTGAGGCCTTGTCTCCCCAGTGCCAGGGAGTGGAACCAGGATTCAAAGCCAAGCAGCCCAGCTTACCAGGAAAGCACGTGGGAAAGGAAGGGGCACTGGTTCTTCTGGCACCTGGTTGACTGCAAATGCTGCGAGGCAATTGGTGTTTCATTCCACTTATTGTGCCATCTCACAACCAATTAGTCTGTTTCACAAACACAGAGCTGGGGTTCTGTGCAAAAGATCTAGCTAAACTGATTGCCATAAACAGTGATGGTGATTGCAGGAAGGCAGTATGAAGACGAATGTGTTTTCATACAATCAGGTACTTCTAGTTAATTGCTGACAGTAACTCCAGGTATTGCACTAAGGTATTGCATTGGCATACATTATTTTTAAAACCCAGAGTACACTTGAGTTATTAATAGTTCTCTTAGCATTATGACAAAACTCCTGACAGAAGCAACTTAGAGAGAGAGGGTAAAATGTGCTCAGGGTTATAGCAGAGAAGTTGTTATGGAGGCCATGCACCCACGGAACTGCCTCTGTGGTGCTGGAAGCTTCCTGAAGGCTTGCTGCTTTTCACACCTGGCTGTGTCAGGGAGCAGTGATGAGAACTGAAGCAAGGCTGGGTCTTAACCTTCAAGCCCATACCTTTCAAACAACCTCAGCCAGCCAAGCCTTCTTTCCCAAAGCTTCCCCAACTTCCCACAACAGCATTCCTTCTGAGGGAACAATTATTCAAACTCATAAAGCCTCTTGGGGATATTCTAATTAATCTCATAATAATACTATGAAGAAAGTACTATTATCCTCATGGTCAGAGGACTAAAGTACTAAAAATCTGTTCAAAAAAAAAAAAAAGGATTACTTTCAGTGTCACCTAGAGTCACACAGTGTGACAAGGTGTGAAACATCTCATACAGCTATATATAGAAAAAAAGAAAGGCAAAGATATCTACTGGAAAGATTTCTTCTGCAACAGATCTTGAATTGAAGTTCCACAGAGGGACGTTTGTGAAAAGGCGCAGGCAGAAAAGAAAAAACAGGCGAAAGAAGAAAGGTAGAAAGAAAGAAAGAAGGAAAGAAGAAAGGGAGAGGAGTGAAGGAAATGGGGAGTGAGAGGAAGGAAGGAAAAGAAAATGGGGAGTGAAGGAAGTGTAGAGAGTAGGTGGGAAGAGAAACAAGGCAAGGGCAATGAGCTCCACTGTGCTCTTAGAAGGCAGGCCATTTTCCAGCAATGCTACAAAACAAAGAAGGATCGAAGAGTGTCTGAATGTCTGGAGGCTGCCCACACTAATCAGCCGTCCTGAGTGGAGATAAGATAGCTCGCAGTGAGGAACAAATGAACAACATGTCATGAACGTGTCTTGAGTAATTAATATCACAGGGACTGGAGTGCCAGCATTATCACCAGCCCCGCTTTCTCTCTTTATTTCCTGACTTCACTATTAAGAAATGAATCATGCACACCTACATTGCATTTGTCAGGATAATGATAAGCCTTTTTAAAATTACTCACTGTAACGTTGGGTCAGCCACACAGACTGCCCTGTGTACCATGGTAGAGGAAAAATGTCCTTGTCACATTCTTACTGTGCAGTGAGACATTCTGGGTGGGTAGAGAGATGGTTTGCTTTTTCCAAGAGGTAACATTTTCCTGAAAGCAGGAAGTGCATCAAATGTGCTAAAAACTTTCATTCTATTCCAGACTCAATACATCTCTATCTGTCGAGTAAATAACATAGCACATTATACATGTTATTTGAATATATTTTGGCAAGGGGAGAGGTAACTGGTTTATGTACTTCTCAATATCTCTTAATTAAAGATTCATTTCCAAAATGACCTATAACAATTTATTGTTAAAGTTAATTTTATTTAGAAAGGAGGCTATAGAGACTTGCAAGAAAATGTGAAAAACGTGTGTGTGTGTGAGTGTGTGTGTAATGTGGGCTTTTGAGGTGTTAAGGTTCATATTATAGGTTTGCTATTCTTATTTTAAATTCACAATGGGATTTGCAACATGCATTTATGCATAGGAAAATAAGTTTACCAAGAGAAGATAACTCTATTTATATTGCTCTGTCCTAATTGGAAAATTACATTCTTAACCATGGAAACCCTGAACAGAAACAGCCATCACTATTCTGTCCTATGAGTTTTACAAATATGGAAAATGTGCTCACTAAAGTGATAAAGGTGGGGGGGGGGAGTTACCGTAGTTCCTAGGTACAAATTATACATGCAACAGGCTCATTAAATGAGTATATAATGTGCTATTGTGACGACATGTCTAAAAACTTCCTATATTATTTTGAATGATTATCATTAAGCCTGTCAACCAAAAGGCAAGGCTCTAGAATGGCCCTCACACTGATGACTTTCTTTCTAACTTTAAGAAATTCAACCTGTCAGATGTATTACCCCTGTCTGAAAGACCAGTGGCTTAAGCCCATGCTGGATGCCGGTGTGGGAGGATGGATCAGAAGTGAGAGGCTGAATTGTTAGACTTTGCCAGAGTTGTATATACAAAAACAAACCATATTTCTAAGGAAATGAGATAAACATGAGCATGGAAATGATGATACACAGCTGTGAAAGGAAGGAAGGTAAAATTAAATTTGACCAGATAGTGTTGAAAGACCTCATGGGAGAAGTAAAAATTAAATTTTTCTCTTTTTATTTTTTAATTAGTTTCTCCCTCTCCCTCTCCCTCTATCTATCTATCTGTCTATCTATCTATCTATCTATCTATCTATCTATCTATCTATCTATCTA
>NW_026592403.1:1714202-1751870 GCF_907164565.1 Psammomys obesus | reverse complement strand
CTATCTATCTATCTATCTATCTATCTATCTATCTATCTATCTATCTACATATATATATTTGCTCAGGGAAGGTCCTTTGCTTTTTCTTGAAGTTCTCTGACGTCTGTCTCCCTCCCCCCTTTCCCGTTGACCATCTGCTAGAGTGCCCACATACTTACGTCTATTTCTTGGAACCTGATTTCCTGCCATTGTAGAAACATCTCTCAAGAACTGTACTTAGTCTACCCCTGTCCTATCAGCTGCTGCCAGTACAATGGTTCCCTGCTGGATCTTACATGTGCCCAGCCTTTTTGCCTAAGGAGACACTTTACGTGTCAAATAGAGATTATTCCCTTGGCTGGAGCTTCGGTAAGTGCCCTTTCGTAACAGAATGCATTATTTACTTTTCTTCTTGTGGACAGGAGCAAACAACTTAAGAAAAGAAAGGTTTAATTTGGTTCCCAATTTAAGGACTCAGTGCTTTATGGTGGGGAAGGCCTGCTGGCATGTCCATGTGGCAGCTGGTCATATGTGCTCTCAGGAAATGGAGAGAATGCTCATCTGATTTCACCCATTTTTCTTCAAGCTTTATTTAGTCTGGTACCTGTGTTCTGGGCTGGTGCTATCCATATTCAAGCTGGGTCTTCCATTCTGAGTTTAACACTTCTGGATATTCCCTCCAAGAAATTCCCCGTTGTGTGTTTTCTAGGTGATTTCAAATCTACTCAGGATGACAGTAAAGACGAGCCATCACATACAGCAATTACAGACTCAGCCCCAATCTTCCCTTCTGCTTAACCTACATCTCTGTATAGCCCATATTTCAATGTGTGCCTGCCACTGTATCTGTTCAAATCCAGCCCCTGGTTTTTATTCTCTCTTTAGCAAGTGGTTCTATTTCAGAAATCTATGGAACAACCAGATGTGGGATCTAGCTGATGGACATATGTCACTACAGACAGACCTTTAAGGGTTATATCCTGGCCCCATTTTCTTTCCCACTGTCTGCTTTTAGGTTTGTTATGGGTACGAGGACCCTCTGCCATATATTCCTGCTTTTGCTTTCATAATGAATGGAAGCATCTGAAACTGTGAGCAAAAATAAATCTCCCCTTAAGCTGTTCCTGTCAGATATTTTGTCAGAGTGACTAATGCACTCTCCATGGGAATCTCTCTTTCTTCCTTGGATTTTGAGGTAGAGTGTAAACAAGAGGCGGTCAGCACAGCCAAGGATTTCAGGAAGCAAGAAAGAACATGGGATAAAGAGGCAGGAAGGGCAATAGAGGGTTTAGAAAGGAACTTAGGATGGAACCTAGGAGAAGTTGGAGTAAAGAGGGGGAAGGGAGAAATTATGTAATTATATTTAAATTTTAAAAAGTAAAAATAAAATAAAATACAAAGGGAGAAGGCAGCCTGGAGAGATGATCACATTTTGAAGATACCTGCTATGAAAGCATGAGAAGCAATAAGGGTCTAGGTTAGGATCTCTAGAACTCATGTAGAAAGAAAAATAAAATCCTGTATATTGTGTAGTACATCTGTAACCACAGTCCTGGGGGTTGGGGGAACAGAGTCAGGGGGATTTCTTGGAACACACTGGTTGGCCAGCTGAGCTGAATTCAGGTTCATTGAGAGATGAGTATGAACATACACACACACCATAAAGCACTCTCTCTCTCTCTCTCTCTCTCTCTCTCTCTCTCTCTCTCTCTCTCCTCTCTCACACACACAAGTTTGCAAAGCTTAACCTTTCTTTCCAGCCAGGCTGCACCAAGAACATTGCTGCCTTCCAAGAAGACTCTAAACTCAGACTCAAAAATAACTCTCAAGCCCAGTAGGAAGCTGCACGAAATGCACATGATGCAGCCTACTCTGTCCTTAAAAGATAGTCTCTGTTCTTTTATGATCTCTAAACTTGAGACACACTTTCATGTAACAGCTCTGCCTGGAGATTAGCTACGTCTTTGCCATGCTTTTGATACTGAGGACACTTTTATTCAGTACCCTCTTGAAAGGATAAGGAATTGCCTTCCTCCTCTACCCTGGTCCCTAATTTCATGCTGCCTGGGCTTCTGCTGAATGCTCCCTTTCTCCTGCACACTAATTGCTTAGTTCCTAATAATTGCTATCTTATAGAGGTGCTGGGTAAATTAATTGGGCAATGTTCAAGAAAGGATGTGATCTTCAGACAGAAGATGATATAAAATGAGAGTTTTGTTTAGTATTTGCACTGCATCTAGATTTGTGCTTCCTTGTTGTCTTTATATCTTTACTGGACTAAATGTCTTCCAACAGTGTGCATGCATGCACATGTGTGTGGGTGTGTTAATTTGCTAGCTTGATTTACAGGCAGGCACAGGATGTAGTCAGCTTGCTGATATGATTTAGTAAGAAGGAGCCCCTTGGCTAACAGGACATGTAACTCCAAATCCTATTACTCTGTCATGAGGGTATCCATTTGTTCCTTTGGTCTGTCTTTTTCTCGTAAGAACAAGCCCTCTCTCAACAGGTTGATAACTCATAACAAGGGTTGTGTGAAGGATCATATCTGTCCACTGCCAATGCCTCATTCTTCATTCTTTGTAAGATAGCAGCCAGCTGGGAATTACAAGAAGCGATGGGTGGAGGAGATTACTTAGAATATCCAGTTCTACAAGAAAATCCACTTGTTACTCATGTTGAGTGAGGCGGGTACCACCTCCTGGAGTTCTTAAATTTCTTCTACTGGCATGTGGTTACCAGTACAAGCGAGAAAAGTCAGTGTCTAGGTGTCTTACACGTCTCTTCATCACCTTTAACGTCAGAGCCATGTGATCATTCTTTTGAAATAAACACGCACCTGTTCTCACAATCACATGCCCGTGCTATGATGCACATGTTAAGGTCTGAGGACAACTCACCCAAACAGGTTCGATCTTTCACCATATGGATCCTGGGGTTGAATTCAGGTTGCTGTTCTTTACAGCAAGTGCCTTTACTTGCTCAGCCTCTTCACTGGCCCCACAAAGTACAAACCATCCAAAGTGATTTTTGTCATCTTGAACACACGCTAGAAGCCAAAGCACCATGTGACCTTTTAGGTTTAACAATCTACCTGCCAGTTAGTTTATTGACTTGTGAGAAAAAATGTATGGTAAAGACACTCAGCATATAGCAACGGCTAACTGAAGCAAGCTGTCACTCTGGAGGAATTAAGGAGAGGATAGGAGATCAACACACCTCTAAGAAAGGGCTGAGATGTAGCTCAGTGGGTAGAGTGCTTATCTAATACCACCAGCAGGGGATCACAGGTACAAAGTCATCTTGGCTACATAATGAGTTGAGTGCAACCTAGGGTACATGAGATCATATCCCAAACAAACAACAGAAAACTCTCCAAAATACTTCCGAGGAGGAAGGAAGAGATAATTTTGAGTAGATTCGGGGACCCTGGTATATCAGAAAAGCCCTGGGAAGTCTAAGTTTCACTATGGAAAAGGTAAAATTCTAGAATGGTCTTTATTTTGCAGTTTAACTTAGATGGGGGGGGGGAGTACACGGTTCATTAAGAGACAGGTATTTTTAATTTTTTATTAATTAATTACAGTTTATTCACTTTGTATCCCAGTTGTAGTCCCCTCCCTCATCCCCTCCTAATCCCACTCTTCCTCCCTCTCCTTCTCCTATGCCCCTCCTTCAGTCCACTGATAAGGGAGGTCCAGCAGGGTAGAGAGCAACAGAACCAAAAATATCTGGGCACAGGAGTCTTCTCTGAGACTGATACTCCAAACAAGGATCATGCACGGAGATAACCTAGAACCCCTGCTCAGATGTAGCCCATGGCAGCTCAGTGTCCAAGTGGGTTCCATAGTAATGGGAACAGGAACTGTTTCTGACATGAACTCAGTGTCTGGCTCTTTGATCACCTCCCCCTGATGGGGGTGCAGCCTTGCCAGGCCACAGAGGAAGATGGTATAGCCAGTCCTGATGAGACCTGATAGGCTGGGGTCAGAAGAGAGAGCCATTTTATACTCCCTGTAGATGTTTGTAAGTATCTCCTTCAATACTAAGCTCAACTTATCAAGTTCCTTGTTTTCTGCCCTCAGACTTAACCTGCCATGATCACCACTTTTTAATGGTTTCAGGCAGAAAAAAACCCGAAATGTAATTTATTTTATGAATATAATCACTTATTGATTGCTCTTTTTCCCCCCTCAGGGAAGTGAAATTGGTGTATAGGCATTTACAAAGAAAGTTCAGGGATGGCATTTATACCCTGTATTTAGTTCAAATCTATTCAAACACATTTTGTAAAAGTAGCATTTCAGGCATTGTGTTGTAGATAATCATTACTTTTAGAAAGGATTCATCATACTGCTTGTGAGAAAAAATTCTCACTAGGCAGACAATATTTAATAAGTAAATCAATAATGTTCATTTCAGGGAAAAATTAGGTATAGAACATAGCTGGGGAAGATAATAAAACAAGATTGAGTACTAAATCTCAGAGCTGATGAGCCATTAGAGATAATGCGATTTGCCGTGGTGGCATGCCGTGGTTCTGAGTGCAAGCTGCTTCCTAAAGCACCGAGAATGCAAATTCAACCCTATGCATCATATGATTAAAAGACAAGGGGAAAGAAGTCTGGGGTAATTGAATGTAGCAGTTTTTTACTCTGGTGATTTTGTGCCGAGAAGGAGAACTCGCTGGGTTCAGAAAAGGTTCTCTAGTGAGACTGGGACCACCATGCGGACCAGTGAACTCCCTAGAGGATTCTGAGGGTTGGTTAATGTTATCAATTCTACATGATCTTGAATCAGCCAGGAGAACGAACCCTCAGGAGAGGTCTTTGAGAATATTGCTAGATAGGTTAATTGAGGTGAGAAGACTCGCCCTCAGTGTGTGCCATTCTGTGCTAAGCTGTCAGACTGCATCAAAAGGAGACCATGAGATGAATATCACACGGATCTCTCACTCCTTCCTGAGTGTGGGAGCTATGCCTCATGTTCCTGATGACATACTTTCCTCTGTAGCTTCAATCTGAGAGCTCAAGCAAACTCTTTCTCTCTTAAAATGTTTGTTTTCTGGTATTTGATCACGTATATAAACTCCAAGAGGAAAGCATCTAACATAAAAATCAAACATCTTATTCACAAGTTCTTCTGAATGTAATAAACTTCAATTAAAAATTAAAATTAGAATAACTGTTCATATCTCTTATCCTTTATTCTCTTCTCCTTCTACTGAGACTCCACTTAAAGGAAATAATCTTGGTCCTTCATGTTTCTTCTTAAACGAGAAAGGAGTATTATGCCCACTTTTCCAAGCTCATTCTGTCAAAATGCTTTGTTTTTATGGATAAGAATATGTTTCATTATAACTCCGACTTCCTGCAATAGTACTAGCACCTCCTGGCACTTGCCTATGCATTATATACTTTAAAATATTTTAAGGTAGCAATTTTGTCTCCGTTCAGCTTTTCCTCCCAAGATAAAGAGCTCCAGATCTTTAATTAGTTTTTCATCTACTGTGACTTCCAAACTGTCACAAGCTTTGATGTCCCGGACCAGAGATTGTGTTTCTAATTTTCATATATTCCAGAAGTCTGTCCATCCATAATTCTAGTGTTTTCCCCATGTCGTTGGGCAGTGCTCATAGGGGTGAAATCACTTTATTGCAACATTTAAGATCAGAAATATGTTTTTGTTACATTTGACTATTTCTCCTAGTGTGGAGGTTAATGAAGAGAAAAAGGAGTCAGGCAGTAGGGATGATCTTTAGTAGATACATGGGAGGTTAAGAATATCTGAGCAAAGGTAGTTCCAGAGGTGGGAGTTCAATAAAATGTGAAGGCTGACTTAAGCGAAAGCACTAATGTGGTTTAGACATTTCCCGCTTGAGTGACAAGTTTGACTTCACTGAGCTTGGAAATAAGAGTAGGGATAGTGCTGGGAATAGTGGTGCATGCCTATAATACCAGCACTCTGGGAGGCAGAGGCAGAGGCAGGTGGATTTCTGAGTTTGAGGCCAGCCTGGTCTGTAGAGTGAGTCTAGGACAGCCAAGGCTACACTGAGAAACCCTGTCTCAAAAAACAAAACGAACAAACAGAAGAGTAGGGATAGATTATGCTGGTTGACAACTTGCAATCCAAAATACAATCTGGTGAAGGAGCATATAGGATAGAGAAGTGAATGAGATCTTAAAAAGAGACTAGAGAAGAGGAAGGGACTATGGGCCACTTTTTGAAACTTTTAGAGCTTACAAGAATGTACAGAATGAAAGATAAAAAAGCAAGCAGTTCAAGGGAATGGGTTGAGTTACACTTGCATTTCCCAGATGCCAGAGACAGGGAGAAGAAAGGATACTGTGGTATGCGATTATATCAACTAAGCTGACCTCCTTGGCATTTAGCTTTCTTATAGAAGAAAGCAGAAGTAGAAGGATGGCTTCCAGAGCCTTCTGCCTTGATATTCTGTGGCATGAGAGCAGCCCTGTCCTTGAGGGAAGAGGAAGCTATCTAGAAGGAGGACACTACAGATTTGTTGCCAACTTCTGGTCAAGCCTTGGCCCTGATGTTCTTTGTCCTCACATAGCATTTAAGATATCACTTATGTTATATCACCTATAACATTTATGATAATAGCAATGCATGTCATTAAAAACATCTTAAGTCACACAGCTTTTGCTTTATTTTCACTGTAGGACCAAAACTGTCAAGGTGAAAGCAAAAATAGTCTAGACACTAAGGGCAAGGATCTAGAACCAGACTCCTATTTTTTTCCTTGTAGGGATGCTGGCACAGGCTTTCCACTAAGACAGGAAATGTAAGACAGGAAATAATAATCTCCGCCATTCTCTGCAGACTGACTTGACTTTGCACCATTTCTCAAGTGGCAGTTAATCATACCTGTCCTGGATTAGCACTTAGTATGTATATATACGTAATATATACATTACTATTCAACCCACTGGTTTATCTTGCTGTCTCCAAATGTAGATAATAAAGAGAAAAAGACAGCTTTCTGAGTATTAGCCTTTCTGAGCCCCTGAATGCCAAGGACCTGTGGGCTATATTAACAGATCTAGAGGCTTATGGCTGATTGTTCACTTAAGGTGTGGAGGGCAGAAGTTCACAGCTGTGGTGATTACTGTTGCAGACCTTGATTGCCACTGGCCCCCACGTGCGGGGTCCAGCAACCAATGTCTCATAGTTACAATAGAGACTGCAGGCATCAGGTGATGAGCAGTGTTCTTGTTCTCGAAACCTTGGCTTTGGGAGCTCTTGGCTCTTAAAACTGGTGGCAGTTACAGCTCCTGGGGTTTGGATGTTGGGACACTCTACTCATAGACCAGTCTCTGAAACCCGTTTAGAGGTTAGGGTCTGCAGCTTCTATTTTTTTACTCTTTCCAGCCTCTCTTTTCCCTGGATTTAGCTTTACATTTTCTATGCCTGTCTCTGTATTTCCAAAGCTCTTCACTGCTTTACTACTTTTATTTTTATTTTTTATTTTTTTAGTTCCCACCTCTAGTCACACTTTGATTTCCTCAGTCAGTGCCTGGGTACACCTGCAGTCATTGTGATAACTGGCTCTGCTTTATGTTAGCAGCTCAATACCCTTTACCCACAACCAAGAACACGGATGATGTCTTATCCTGGAAACCAAATCTCCAACATCAGGGAGTCTTTTCTTTCCTATTCTAAGACAGTCATTCTCAACTCACCCAGGCTTCAGCTGGCTGATATCAGCTAGAGTCTTAGTGTTTTGGGTTGCTGTTGTTACTTCTGGCTTCCTGACAGTAAAACAGCTTTCAAGACAATCATGTGAGGCCAAGATTTGGAAGCTGCACTCTGCAAACCAGTCCTGTTTCTTAAAAATACTCAAACTTTCTTTTAGCTAACAACACTAAAGAACACCGTCCAAAAGAAAGGGCAACAGATCCTTGATATAATGTAAGTTTGTCATAACCCTGTATGGCAGGCTTGGTGTTTGATCTTCGCCTTTTTCCCTTTGAGGCATTTTATGGATGATCTGCCTGCTGTGCTATATTACACCATGATGATATTTGGTTGCTTCTGGGTAATTTAACTTTCCATAAGAATTTTAATTGCACAACTTTTTCTATCTACTGTAGAAAGATTCCCTTTTTAGCCTGTTCAAGTGGAAACAGAAACATGTCAATTAAGTGGTTGGCCTGATTGCTGAGGGTTTTATAGAAAATCAGCACTGCGCACTGATGAATATTTTAATGATGGGCATATATTAACTGGTGCAGAGCTGTGGTTACCTAAAAAAAGTATGCTTAAAATTTACACACACATCTTCTTTTAAGGACTAGGAATTTTTACTTAAATATAAATTTTAAAATATATTTTAGAATTTCATATATGAGTACTCCATTTTCATCATTCCTACTGTCTTCCCTCCAACTCCTCCTGTGTCCCCCACATTCTCTCTCAAATTCATGACCTTTTTTTAATTATTATTGTTGCATGTATATACATCATAACATACACATATTTATATATATTGTGTAAAAGATATATTTTACATAAAAGATATGATATATTTTACATAAATCCATATCCATTCATATAAATATATTCATGAATATGTAAATACCGCCTGTTGAGTTCATTTGGTGCTGCTCATATGAATGTGTGTTTAGGGCTGACCACTTAGGACTGGATAACCAATCAGGAACCTCATCCTGGAAGAAGACTGAGTCTTCCTCTTAGCAGCCATTAATTGCCTGTAGCTCATCTAGTGCCATGGTCTTATAAAATTTTTTCCATGTATATTGGCATATTAACTGGTGTTGCCATTGTGCCAGTCTAGTTTATTATTGAGATTTTATGAATGTAGCTTCCCTGTCATATATAGAAGACACTGTCTCATAGCAGAAATCTTAGTCCTCTGGCTCTTACAATCTTTCTGTCTCCACTTCCATGATTTTCCCTGAGCCTCATGTGTATATAGCTTGTATTGTAGAATTATCTTAAGGAATGGGTACTTTATAGATTTATGTAAGGTTTTGATTTAATGTATCAATTCTGATGAATACTGGAATTTAAAACACACTTGAAACCCAGAACTGGAATTTTTCTCATCAAATCCTTTTGAGTATTGCAATGGGAGAACTGTCCAAATGTACACAAATATTTGTTAGTGTGCTACACATTCTTACGCATGTGGGGAGAGCTACTGTTAGGGACGGTTGTTGAACCTTTAGGAGGTGAAGCTTGCTGGAAGAAGTGAATCACTTCAGAGTCATCTTGAGGGTTGTTAGCCCATTCACACTTCCTGTACTCTCCTCTCCTTCCTGATTATGGACAGGATGTAATGTGTTTCTTCAAATTTCTACTCTCTTGTCTTCTCTACTACAATAGACTATATCATCACAAATTAGAAGACCAAATAAATTTTTCTTCCTTAAATTGCTTCTTGTTGCAGCAACATTAAAAGTAACTAATGCAGTTATCGCATAGTACAGGCTCTCAATATGTTTTCTTTAACTTAAAAATACTTTCAATGAGTAAGTAATATTGTTTACACGTGAGGCAGTTAGAAAAGAAGTTTCTGGATGTGTTGTTGGATGTTACTCTTTGAGGACAACCTGGTATAGATAAATAAGTGTAATTTTTAGAGCCAAGAGGTCTGGTTTTGACCATTAAAAACATCACTTGCTGGTGTGTCTGCCATTATAAAAGATGAACATTGAAGCAGTTTTTCTGTCTTATAGGACAGTTACATGGGACAATGAATTAATCTATTAGGAATTATTCTGTAATTTATTAATGATTGTTATAGCAGTCTGTTGTGGCTACTTTGGTGATATTGTGCTTGAAAATAACAATAAGCCAGCACGTGTGGTAATCATCAGGAAAAACAACAGGAGAGTGAATTTATTGAAGTTACCTTGGTGTTATCCATGTTTCTCTTCATCTTGCTGTTTATGCTGCCCTTCTGTCACTCATAATCCAGCAATAACTCTAATGTAGAGAAACAGCTGCACATGACACATAGACAGCACTTTCAACATGGTACTGAGGTTGTTAGAGTAGCTCTAAACCCACTGTACTAGAAGCATTTTTGAGTTAAAGAGGGCATACTATTTTCTATAACTGTTGTTCATACAATGCCTGTATGTGATAATTCCACTGCTCAGCCCATATTCTTTGAATCACACCAAGCCAGCCATCGTATCAACAATAAAGTATTCTGCACCTACTCCCTCTTGGACTTTTCCCCTTTAGCTTCCTCATGCAATGAAATAAAATAATGAAGTAAATAAAATAGCCAGCCTTATATATACATGTTACCATAGTTTGCAAAGCACACACTAAACTTTATGCAGTGAGCTGTTATACACAATCAAGAGTCCAATTTTGTATTTTAAATATAAACTTCTTTGATGCCTGACACTGACGACAATCAGAAACAATGCAATTAGAGACAATGATCCTTTTTTTTTTCATCTGTGGAATAATGACTTACAACAAATGAAAAAATAAGACAATGAGCACTCACTGTATATTACCAAGTAATTGCATATTAACCTGGCAATTTATTTTATTTGATTGAAGAAAAGAATTTTTACCATAGAAGTTCTTTATAATTTCTGTTTCATTGAGACCATTTTTTTCTCAGTTTTCTGACAATTGATTTATTTTCTGATATTAGTTTGCAGTTGAATGAAATGCAGATAGAAACTAAAGGAAGATATTGTTGTTAAACTACCCATTTATTTATCCATGCAACATATTTCAATATAATTTTCATGCTTTGTATTTTGAGGTCTGGATGGAAAAACCATGTGTTATAGAGTAGGAAGTGAGGCAGGACATTTTTATTTATCAATGCATTAGCTGTGTGATCATAGCTTATTTTCTTGGCTTCTCCAACCTTCTTCTTTGTCATAAAATAAATAGTATTGGTTACTTAAAACTTAATGTAGGAATTAAAGTTTCCAAAGGAATAAAAGTCCTAATTGTCAGGGCTGATAATATTTCCCTCATATTACCTGAGGATGGTACTTCCTTATGGTCCTTCCCCAGGTTTTGGATTGTCTCTTTCTTCTTATTTGTAGATTGTGATAGATAATGTTCATTGTCAACTTTATGGGATTTTTGAATCACCTAGGAGACTCACACCTGGATGCATCTGTGAGAGTATTTATAGAAAGAGTTTACTGACGAGGAAAGAACTGCCAGGAATGTGGGTGGTGTCACGCCACGGCTCCACCTCAGGGAGATCTTTAAACACATTGTACCCTTTTCCCTCCTCATTCAACTTCCACAGGAGTGAAGGAAGATGGGTAGGGTGACCACTACAAACACTCTTCTTCAAAGAAGCAAGAAAGAATCGGAAGAACCGTGGTCTACAGACATGTCATAAATTCTTCACAGACAGTGTTAAACGCATTGGCTTGAAAATGGAGACTTCTCCCTTTGGAGATCAAGCTATCATTCCCTGTGATGAGCACATGGGAAGAGGGTGTTGGAGCAACCGATGCTCTTGAATGTCTTCTTCATCTTGTCCATATAGAGCTGGGGACCCAGAGGTTGCTTTAGATCCCAGAGTGACAATTTAGTTTAATTAAGACTGGTGATGTTTTGGGTGATAAAACTAATTCCCTTCTTTGGGTGTTAGTGAGCTATGTGTGTCAATGTATTCCACCAAAATTCTTTCTAAGATCTAAGAGAATCTTTGCTCTCTTTCTGCTCATTTCCTTAATTACAATTGTTTGAGTTTGTATAAATTCTATTTTTTTTAAATGTGTTTGTGTGAATACGTGGTGTGTGTGTGTGTGTGTGTGTGTGTGTGTGTGTGGTACGTGTGGAGGTCAGCTGATAACACTGCAGAGTCAGTTCTCTCCTTCCACCTTTACATGGGTTCCAGAGATTCAACTCAGGACTCAAAGCTATGAGGCATTTTATCCTCCGAGCCATTTCACAAGCTGACTTTGTTAAACATCTCTAGCACCTTGCCATAATGTATTTCTCCCAAGCTGTTTCACCCTAATTAGTAAGTGTTTCTCAAATCTCATCTTAAGTAGAGGAATTTAAGAAACAAATATAAGAAACACACCCCAAATTGCCCTTTGCTTTAATCTAGTATCTTAATTAACTTTTTTTTGTTCTCTCTCTCTCTCTCTCTCTCTCTCTCTCTCTCTCTCTCAGGTTTCTTTGTGTAGCCTTGACTGTCTTGGACTCTCTTTGTAGACAAGGCTGTCTTTGAACTCACAGAGATTGACCTGCCTCTAACTTCCTGAGTGCTGGGATTACAGGCGAGTGTGACTGTACTCGGCTTAATTGATTCTTAATCAATTTTTTTTTTTTTGGTCAAAGACTTTCTTAATTTTATCTTATTTTGTAGAGATGCAGATGGTTCCATTTTCTATCCCTCTTTTTGATTTCTAAATAATTTTTCTGTTTATCATTTCTTACAAACAAATATACTCTCTACTGAGCTCATAGTTCTTATATTATTTAACTTCTGGGTTAACATCCAATTATGCCAATGTCACTTTGTTTCAAAATTCTCTTTGACCAAGTCTTAGAGTTAACTAAATATGTTATCTGTGTCCTACATTACCACATATGACAGTCTTACTAAATGTGTCACTATTGACTGATTCTTTCCAGATATGAAAAATGGGTCTATTTTTGTCAAACTCTGTTTGATCCCGAACACAATCTCAATATTTAACCTCGTGTTTCATCAGAGGTTTAATACCACTTTAATACCAATTTAAAGATTTTTTGTGTTATTTTACTTTTCTCAGTCTATTTTTGTTGTATTAAATTTTGGGATTGTAATTTAATTATGTTTTTCCATTCCCTTCCCCAATATACTTTCCTAGTCCTCCCACATACTCTTCTCTGCTTTCCTTCAAATTCATGGCCTCTGTTTTTCATTCACTGTTATTGCATATATGCTCAGCCTCTAAACACCATTCAACCCTGGGAGTCACTCAACATTTATGTCTCAGAAAGACCATGAATTGACTGTGGGTCTCTCTTGGTTTGGACTTCTGCCATGTATAAATGGAAGCTTCACTTTTCTTGTGTGTCTGTTCTCAGCTTTCAATATATTCCCCTGTCCTGGGACACAGCCTGAAAAAATATTCCCGTTCTAAAACACAAAGTCTTGTGGCAGGAGGGGAGAACGGCAACTAAATCAAGCGTCTATATGCAGCCACATGGATGCCCACCACGTTGATAGAACAGTGTACTGCCGACTCCCAACTTATAGGCCAAGAGAGCTACATGGCCAAGTTATTTCCTAACATAAGAGATTTTTATTTCCATAGTGTCTTTTTTTTAGGTAGAATTCCCATTGTTCACTGACAGGGGAGGTCTTCCTCCCCTTCCCTCTGACCCTAGCCTATCAAGTCTCATCTGCATTGTCTTCCTCTGTGGTCTGATAAGGCTGTTTCCCCGCCAGGAGGAAGTGATCAAAGAGCCAGCCACTGAGATCACGTCAGAGACAGTCTCTGTTCCCATTACTAGGGAACCCACTTGGACACTGAGCTGCCATGGGCTACATCTGTGTAGGGTTCTAGGTTATCTCCATGCATGGTCCTTGGTTGGAGTATCACTTTCAGAAAAGACCCCTTTGCCAAGATTTTTCGTTCTGTTGCTCTCCTTGTATAGCTCCTCTCTCCTCCAGGTCTTTTATCCCCCCTGAATTCTGCCAAAAATTTGGCTCTGAATCTCAGCATCTGCTTTGATACCCTGCTGTGTATCTTTCAGCCGGTGGTAGGCTCCTGTCCTGTTCCTTGTTTTCTCCCTCTCCCAAAGTCCTTGCCTTTTGCCTTTCTGAGTGAAGATTTATCATCTTATCCTACAGCTGGGATATGAAGTGAATAAACTGTAATTAATAAAAAAGTAAAATAATTACAAAGAATTCACATTGTTAAGAACAGCTTATTTATTTTCATGTCTTTAATTTTAACAATGTATGGTTTGAGTTTATGTTGACTTTTCTATTTGTTATTAATACAAATTTACTCTGTACCTCTAATAAATATCACTGTCCACTATTTCCAAAGATAATATAAATATAGAGCTTTAATGTCATTGACTCTTACCCCAAATGAAGCTTAGACATGAATTCAGTTATATCTACTGTCTTAAACTCAGCAGAACTTGCCTGTATTATTTTGTTTCAGGCACTAAAAGTAAAGATTTTGGTTTTCTTTTTCTTGCCATTGCCCTTTTGCTTCCACAGTACATGGAAGCAAATATCCAAATGTATTTTTAGCCAGGCATGATTTAATGATTCTCAGTGGGCATAGCTTCTGACTGTGGATTTGTTATGAAAGCACCGGGCCAATTGTGCATTACACTCTTTGGTCACAACCTTGGTCTTCCCTCTAGCTAATGTCAGATCTAATCACATTGGACTTATAGCAAGGTCTTTTGTCTGCAGTTGCTTCCTCAGAAAATGCAAAAACTTTCTGTATTTTATTTTTTATTTTGTGCCTGCAAGACAAGCCCGGAGGAAGAACATCCTTTTGTTTTAGAGCAAGCTAAAACTTATGTTTGCCTCCACATAATTCTATTCTTGAAATTCTAAGTGTAAAGCTGTTGCAATTGTTGCTACTAATAAAGAGAAAGATATGAACTCAGGAGAGAGATGGGTCTCGGAGAGAGTTGGAGGGAGATAGTGAGATGGGATTGATAAGATATAAAAATATTTATATATACATGGGATTTTCAAAAGGTAAATAAAAATATCAATAAAAAGTTATTTAAATTGTAGTATGTTTTATACTATAGTTGGTAATTATGATAATAACAATGACTGCAGTAATTATCATGAAAACAATTAATATTGATTAATGACACTATGCTAAACATCTAGCTGATGGTAGGCCACATGCATGTCTTTTTCCCCATGGATCTCACAGAATCGGAAGCATATTGAAACGTTCACAAAAGACATGAGAAATATAATGATAAAATCATTCTTGACAAAAGAGTAAAGTGCAGAACTTTATCCACTTAAAAAGAAAATATTTGTATTATTCCCAAAATTAGGAGAAATAAAAAAGCCCAAAAGTACATGAAAAAAACTTCTGCCATGAAATAGTGCCAGTGTGTTTTTAATTTCTGGGACAGTGTCAAGTGTCTTTCAAGATGTATTAGAAAAGAACAGAAAGCCTTTGAGTTTTTTGTTTTTTTTTTTTTTTTCATTGAGCCTCTACCTGTAATCCAATCTTTCCAAGTCCATGCTTATTGTGTTTATTATGAATTGACTTCACAATTCTACAGGTAATCAATCTCTTTAATCAAACATTAACTCACACACATATTGTCTGGTCCTTCATGTTTTTATGCATTACAGTAAGTAGGGATGAATTTACATAATAGATTTTGAAAGTCACTACATGTAAGAAGTTCCTGGGTAATTCTTTGTTCTTAAGTGGCGCTGTCAGCAATAGTATCCAGCAAAGAGATGAGATGATAAGCATGCTAGGATTTGAGAGCCAACAATCAAAGTGAAACAATTAAAATGAGTATATATAATGTGCATTCCTTATAAACTTAAGTGGCAGGCTGGGCTGAACCCTGAGTCTAATACCAAATATTACCTCTGCAGTTACTATATCCAAATGTATTATACATATTTACACTGGTGCAATAGTCTTTAATCTATGTCTAATCTATATTATTAATTTGCTCTAAAATATTATGGTTGTTTAAAATAAAACACTAGTTTAATAGCAGTAGTTTCAGCTACCATCTGTCTTCCCCTTTGGGTGGGAAAGATGTCTTAAATCAAATCCTTGAACATTCAACACACCCTTATCTCATTTCTAAGATAGTTACAATGTGAACAGTTTCTGTATTATTGTTATTTTTTAGCATTACTTACAATAGACTTTTCTTTGGTTTTAGTCACAGAGTATATTTGAAAACGAAAACTGTAAATGGGGAGGGCTGGCAATGTTAACAAAAGCTGTTTGCAAAATGAGCCGCTTCTGTATCAAAGCCAGTCACTAAGTGCATGAGTCAGTTTGAACATAATGAATTCTGCCTCTCCACATGCCAGCATGTCTAAGAAAACTAAATTTATATATACTAGAAATAAATAAATAAACAAATAAACAAACGAATGAAAAAAGAAACACCACCACCATAAAACCATTCTCCCCTTTATAGGCAACATGCCTACTACCATCTTGTTTTCTTTTATGCTCAGGCATGGGTGTGAGTGATGTGTGTGTGTGTGTGTGTGTGTGTGTGTACCTGTGTGTGTATGTATGTAAATTATTCATGTAACTCAATATTGAATACCCACACTAGGGAAGGTCATAGAATTAAGGATGTGAGGCTCTGTCATAATCTGTTGAGATTCCTTGCTTTTCCTTCTATGCAAATGACCTCCATTCTTTCCTGCTATTTGTCAGCAATGGAGGCTGTCATTGTTATGGAGATGATTCTTCCCCTTACCTGTCTTTCTATCAGTGTAGCTGAAACTAATTCAGTGCATTGATGTAAGATTATTATCAGGTTGAACACTTATCTGACAAAATTTATAATGATGAGTCTAGTACACATTGACTGTGCCAGTGTTCTCCCATCATGGGTTTTTATGCCGTTCCTATTAGCTGGTGACAGCTGTCAAAAATGCGGTTGTTATCGTTTTATTTACTTCTGACATTTGAAGGTCACTTATAGTTTTAATTAAATTTTCCTTTTGTCAACTCAGAAATACCACTCAATTTAGCTCTCGATTGGTCTTGAAGCTGAAATGGCATTCTAGGAGCCAGTTATGTCAAGATTGCTTCCCTCAACCTGTTATTGCAATGATAATGATACTGAATACCACAAATACATTGGTAAATACTGAGTGGAGAAATAGATGAAGCCTGGAAGGTGGACCACATCCCCGAAGAAGGCATTCATGCTCCTTCTAACCTTTGCTCCTAGAGCTGAGACATTGATGAAATCGTGCTGCTATTCCTCCATGTGACTGACTCTGCGATCCCTACTCTCCTCAGTATGTTTTCCTTTTCAAGCGATGGCCTTGTTTTTATGATAGTAAGGTTTACTTTTCCAATCCTGATGTTGTTATCTAAGTCTTAAAGCCCATTAATGATGGAATCCTCTTCAGTGGAGTACTTCTGGCCTTCAGCAGAGATATGACATTCTGATCTGCTTCAAAGATTAAAACAGATCACCATTGTCTACTCTCTTAAAACTGAATCCAGGTGAGCCTGTCAATCACTTGGTCAAAAGATCACTCCTCTGGAAGGCTGACTCACTAAAGTCATGCTAAAGAGATGGCAGGAATAATTACCCTCTCAATGAGATAATGTAGCCTTCAGAACAGTCACACACAACCAAGACTTTCTGTTAAGGCTGCCTGCTTTTCTGAGTCCTACTTCAAAAGAGCTTAGTTTTCTTTTCTTTTTTTTTTTCTTTCTTTGTATACGTCCCAAAGCCTAAGCCTATTCTCTTCAGTACTTCAGACTTCTCCCTGCCTTCCTGAAGCTATCCTCTTTCACCACATGGCTAATTATCTGCCATGTGGATACTTTCAAAAGAACATGGCTTCTTCTTTCCCAACTTCTACAGCTTGCCAGCCCTATTGTTTTTCTCTTGAACTACAGTGAAATAATGAAATAACTTTAAGCTTTATTCTGAGTCTATTAACATTGTTATATTAATTATTTACATTCAGATTGCAGCCTCCCTTCTCTCCTCCCAGTCTCTCCTTCTTCTTCTGCCCACCCCACCCCAAACACTCTTTCTCCCTTTCTCTCCAGAGAAGAGGAGACTTCCTAGAGATATCAACCAGCCTTGGCATATCAAATTACAGTAAGATTAGGTGCATCTTCTTCTACTGAGGCTAGACAAGGCAGCCCAGTTAGGGGAAAAGGATCCAAAGGCAGACAATGCAGTCAGAGACAGCCTCTGTTCCCGCTTTAGGAGTCCCACATGAAGACTCAGCTGCACAACTGTTGCATATGTGCAGAGAGACAAGGAACCATCCCATGCATGCGCTATGGTTTGCAGTTCAGTCTCTATGTGCTTTTATGGCTCAGGTTGGTTGATTGTGTAAGTTTTCTTGTGTTATCTAATTATTCCAAGGAATCTTATAGGAATCTATGCAGCTAAGACTCCTAGCAATGAGGGATATGAGTTACATCTCTTATAATCAGGCAAGACTTCCAGTGGAGGAATTGAGGCACCAACAAAATCTTAGACACACAATTTGTTATGCCTACAAGATGTTCAGGGTTAAAAGACTGAGCAGAATTTGAGGGAAGGGGCAACCAATGACTGGCCCAGCTTAAGATTCATGCTGTGAAAGGGAGCCCACCCCTGATACTATTAATGATATTCTGATATACTTGCAGACAGAAGCCTAGCATAACTGTCATCAGACAGACTTCACCTAGCCATTGATGGAAACTGATGAAGACCTACAGCCAAACATTAAGTGGAGCTTGGGGAATCCTATGGAAGAGGGGGAGGAAGGATTCAAGGAACCAGAGGGTTAAAGGACACCAGAAAAAATTATTTTTTAAACAAGACTAATAACACCAAAAGAGAGGTTTCAATTTCTCTGGATACATATGGTATGCAATGTAGGCCTCTCAAAATTTCTAGTGCCAATGTATTTCCTCTCATGCATTAGCTGTGAACAATGAACAGTTCAAGTATCAAACACAAGTTTAAATCCAAAGCATAAGATTTTATGGGGGCCTGAGGATTTTGACCTTGTGGCTTATAGCAACAGACATTGTAGAAGTAATTGATTCATGGTTGTGGTGTCAGACCACAGGGGCTGGTCAATATTTTTCATCTCAGGCAGTTTTGGATTTTGTGGCAACTTTGAGCACAAGGACTCATTCCTTGTAGTAGCCTAAACGTATGTAGCAGGGTTGGGGCTCTTGGAGAGTGCTGATTGTATACTATACAGCTTCTTCATTTTTAAGCAAATAAATCAAGAAAGATTTGACCATGGTGGGTGGGTGGGAGATAAAGGCTTTCCAACTATAGGACTGAAGCAGTCTTTGCCAGCTTTAAATTCTGAGGCAATTGTCATTTCCCTGTTTTGTTCACTGTGAGTTTTGTGTGTAATGTTTTCAAACAAGTGTTTTAGGTTTATACTAATTGCCACAAATGATGCGAGTGACATGCTTCATTTGGAGGAAGGGGGAAGCGAGAATGATTTGATATTAGATTCTTGTGCTCAAATGTCACAGTCTGAGGACCCAGATGGTGCTGAATTAGGTAATAACAGATGGAGAACTTTGACCAAAGTGCAGCTTCTCTTGGCCAGAGTAATTCCACAAAAGAGAAAAAGTGTCAGAAGCTGAAGTAGCACTGAGCTGAAAATGCTAATATTTAAGAAGTGAGATCCAGCAAAATTAGACAGAAACTCTCTATCAGTCATGTGTATATTCCCCTATTAGTGGGAACATAATATTGTACTTAAGATCTATTCTATCAATAAGAAATTTCTAATGTACTCTGGGGTAAAGGATCTACAGTTCACAGACCTCAGACTGTATTTTGTGTACCTCAGACTAAAGTAATTCATTCTATCTACTTTCTGATCCATCCAATAAAGTGAGCAAAGAGGAATGTTGAAGAGGTGCTTTGCCTGTCTGCAAAAGTGTAGCCCATTCTCGTTAGTTTAATACACCAGGCATTTCTTCACTACCTCTCTAATTTCTTTCTTCTCTTGAGAACATGTTCCTAGGGTCTCTGAGAAAAGCTTTTAGTTTTATCCTTGAAGGCCTAAAGACTTTCAGAGACCTCTCCCCAGGAGCCTGAGATAATTCGGATGAGTATTCCCATTGCAAAAATAACAGAAAGATTCTGTTGTTTTCATTGTGGAGCTCCTGTCCCCTCCAGGACTTTCTATCCCCTCCCTTCCTTCATAAGATTTTTTGCACTCTGCCCAAAGTTTGGCTAGGAGTCTCAGCATCTCCTTTGATACCTTGCTGGGTAGTCTTTCAGAGGCTCTCTAAGGAAGGCTCTTGTCCTGTTTCCTGTCTTCTCCCTCTTCTGATTTCTATCCTGTTTTCCCTTCTGAATGAGAATTAAGCATCTTTCCTTGGTCCTCCTTGTTGTTTAACTTCTTTAGGATTATAGATTTTAGTATGTTTTCCTATATTGTATGGCTTATATCCACTTATAAGTGAGTATATACCATACTTTTTGTTTCTGGGTTACCTTACTCAGGATGATCGTTTCTAGTTCCATCCATTTGCCCAGGGAGGCCTGCAGAGACTAATTAATCAACCAAGGATCACGCATGGAGAGGCCCTAGACCTCCTGCTCATATGTAGCCCATGGGCAGCTTAGTCTTCATGGGGGTTGCCTAGTAAGGGAAACAGGAACATTCTCTGGCATGAACTCAGTTGTCTGCTCTGTGATCACCTCTCCCTGGCACAGTAGCCTTACTAGGCCACAGAGAAGGAGGATCCAGAAGTCCTGATGAGACCTGTTAATCTAGGGTTACATAGTAGGGGATGAGGACCTCCCCTATCAGTAGACTAGAGGAGTGGTATCAGGGAGGGGAAGAAATGGAGGGTGGGACCTAGAGGAGATGAGGAAGGGGGCTGCAAAATGAATAAATTGTAATTAATAATAAGAATAACAACTACCATATTAATAATAATAAAAGAGAAAGATTCTCTTACAACACATATGAGATACCATTTTCATATTGGTTCTATTAGTATTAAACTGATCTTCTGATTCCCTATTGAACTCTGGTCACTGAATGTATATAGAAAGATATTAGTCTGAGGATACTCTGGGTCCTGCAACGATACCTGCTGACAAGCCCTAGTTTTCCTTTCTTAAAACTGTCATTATACTTTTGCTTGTTAGGTTAATGCCTATAGTGTATGGTTCTGGAAACTTATGAAAACAGAATCCTTGTATCTGTAAGAATGGAAGCTATATTTATAGACTCTTATTCTAAACTAGATACATGGCTAATAAGTGCACATGCTTTTTTTTTGTCTAACAATTTTCCAAAGTTTGTCAGGCAAAACCTACCATTATCCTAATTTACCGCTGCGGATATAGATAGCAGAGTAGAATCCAGTGACCAGAGCATGACGATGATCTATTGAGTACATTATATCACCATTTCTTGTCCTTACAGCTCAACTGGAATACATTTGATGGATCAATAAATTAATATAAGTAGGTTAGAGGAAGGAGGAGTCGAAGTAAAAGGCAAGCCATAGAAGACGGTTCTTCAGTGTTTTACATGGAGATAGCCCCCTTGATGTCAGCCCAGTCCATATGAAGAGATATTATATTAGTGAATTCAAAAGCGCTTTGGAAGATCTGCAAAATGATTCAGCTGGTAAGAGCTGGCGGGAGCAGAAAAAAACTCTGAGTGTATTTTTGTTGACATCAGTAATGCCATTTCAAGGACCCTAATACCTCAGATCCATGGGAATGGCAAAGCCTTCACATGGCTTTTCTATGAATATTTACAGTTGACCTTTAACTAGAATCAGTGTATATAGGACTTATCAGCCCCAGCTTCTTGTGGATGACTGAAACCTTAGCGTGTTCTCCTACAGAGATTCCCTACAACCATTGGCTAACCTGCCTCTCCCTCCTTCTTGCTATATATAAAAAAGGAGATGAGTTTCCAAGCCATTATTACAATCCATCAGAGAGCACTGCATAGCTAGTCTCAGCTTTCTGTATTGTCTATCATTTCTTCATTTCCCATCACCTCAGTCATTATACCACAGTTTCAAAGCTGTGCAGACTGTGTCAAAGGGCTCTCATGAAAGGCACAACCTCAAGTGACTCCAGCTTCAAGGATCTGACACCCACTTTTGACCTATTTAGGCACCTAAATGCAAGTGTGTACAAATATATGCTTATTTTCTCATGCAGACACAAACATGCAAGCGCGCGCACACACACACATAAAAACAATATTCAGGGGATGGGGATTTTTAAAAATTTTTTATTTAACTTTTATTAATTACACTTTATTCATTCTGTATCCCCCCATAAGCCCCTCCCTTCCCCCCCTCCCTGTTCCACCCTCCCCCCCTTTCTGCATGCATGCCCCTCCCCAAGTCCACTGATAGGGGAGGTCCTCCTCTCCTTCTTTCTGATCTTAGTCTATCAGTTCTCATCAGAAGTGGCTGCATTGTCAGGGTTCTAGGTTATCTCCATGAATAGTCCTTGGTTGGAGTATGAGTCTCTGGGAAGTTCCCTGTGTTCAAATTTTCTTGTTCTGTTGCTCTCCTTGTGGAGGGGATTTTCTTAGTAGTAGAACACTTTCCTGCCATGTATTAAACACTGACTTCAATTCCAAATACTACATTTTTTTAATTGAAATCAAGAAAACAAAATGATATGAGTTGTAGGAAAGAAATTTCTTGAACCAGAGACTTGGAAAAAGTTTGCATTGAGAGCAGAAAGTCAGAAGCAAGGTGCGGGCTGCAGAATGAGTATGGTACTCAAGTATGTTGACTTCCAGGGGAATGTTGTATGGGATGGAAAGAAAAGGCAGGCATGTGGCAAGTCATTCCAAGAGGGAAGTGCCGACACCAGCAGCCCCTAAGACTGTTTGACATGAAACAGTTTCCAGTGATTCATATTGTATCTGAAATGTCTGAATGAGAAAGCTGTTAATTCTCTATCCAGCTATCTTAAAGCTTCTAGAGGACAAAATTTATGGTATAACTTTGTTATTCCCTCAGTAAGTATGCATTTTATATTTGGGTCACTGGGTCACTGAAAATAAATGAGGCGGAGTTATTCATGTTCACAACATGTAGTCTAGAATGTTTAAATAAAAAATAACCCATGTTAGCAAGAAAGCAGATTATGGAGAAAAGGACTCAGCACCAAAATCCGAACTGTACATGGACAAGATGTTCAACTCTTAGTATCAACTGCACCTGAGCTCTGAGGTGCTTTGGTAAAACGACCTTCGCCTTGTTATTTCAAAATTGTTTTCTGAAAGCAAATGAGTCACAGTCTAAGGAAGCCTCAGGGTACACTTGCTTCATGATCTCCACTGAGCCTTCTGCTCCGTAATTTGGAGTCTCTCACACTGATACCAGACCAATTGTTTTCACTCTTAAATGCTGGGTTATGCTTTGGTGCTTAAAGCAATCTTTTCAATATTGCTTACATTTAAATATTTGTTTATCCAACAGACATTCAGACAGATGCAATACTCTCTGAATATGCAAGCCTCTGAGGAGCTCAGATTGGAAAGAAGCACAAATCTGTTTCTCGAGTGTGAAGCACACACAGGTGTAGTGGCAGGCCTGGGCACACATACATGTACACACGTGCACTAAAGGTAGCTGCCAGCAACAACTCTCCCATCTGAAATGAACTGTAGGTGTGTACTGGTAATTTCCATAACTGCTAATTATCATAATAATTACCTGTAGAAGTTAGGAGATGATGGACAACCGGTAGTTATGTTGTAGCTTATAAACAGGGAAATGTGTGAAGGGATTAATTACTCCATGTTCGGTGGCCAATGGCATCTCTGTCAGAGGGGACCTGTGAGTATTTAGAGAGGGAGCTTTGCATTCTGATCATAATATTCAGGATTTCCAGAAGTAGATTATAAAGGGCAGAGATTTTCAACTCAATGCTTATCAGAAACAAATAAGTCTGTAAGAAAACCCATACTCGTAAATAAAATGTGATTATTTGAATGTGCTGATTGTGCACATTACGCTCAATTTATTATCTTTTAATTCAAACACCACGTTTTGTTTTACCCTTTTTGGGATAGGTACTAAAGTTCTCCTTAGGATACCTAGCAGAACACCAGGATGGTGTTCACTTTCTCATACCTCCAACACTTCTTCAACCAACCTATTGTTTTTCAAAGCAAATAAGCCATGTGAGCTTGGATTTGTTTATTTTCCTGGCATAAATTTCATTTAGATATACGCTCTTTCTCAGTTGTTAAGCAATTTCTCCCCTTACCTGGGTAAGCATGCCAGGCACACCCAGAAGTAATTCACTGCACTGCAGAGAGAGAATGTAGCTCTTCTTCTCCCAGTGGAGACCAGAGGTAAACTGACATTAAAGGATGTGCCTGAGACAAGGCAGCTTGCTCAAAGAGGCAAGGATTATGTCTGGAGTTTGAATTTTGGCCTTTGGATTTGACTCATGATTCTGGCATGGAGAGGGACAAAGACATACAGTATACTGGTAAGGATATTCTACCTACGCTCCTGAGTCCACATTTGGTCAGATGGTTGAGAAACTGAGTGACTGCCCTATACCCATATACATATGAGCATCAGTGGATTATAGAAAAAAAAAGGAGGTGAAAATGAGGAGGAAATGTGTGTGTGTGTGTGTGTGTGTGTGTGTGTGTGTGTGTGTGTGTGTGACAGAGGTCTGGGTGAAGTTCAAGGAAAAGTGGAGGTGTATGATCAAAATACATTGTATGCAGGTATGAGATGTTCAAAGAATAGTAAAATCTGAAAAAAAAAACATAAAAGTACATTTGATAAAGAAATGTTAAAAAAAAAAGTAAAGAAAAATCACCATACCTGTAAAGTGATCTAAAGCTTTCAGAGTAATCCACTCAAGTCAATATGATTTAGAAACTAAGACTCCAGGTTTGTCCTTTGAAAAGACATGACAACTTGATTTAAAAAAAAAATATGTGCAAATGTATAGTATCTGCTGGCTATTCCAAAGAAAGACATGTTTTTGAATTAGTAAATGTCCTGAAAAACAATTTTGAGAATTTGTGGATTTAAAATATGTAAGTATGAAACTAAAAAGCTTCTGTAAAGCAAAGGACACCATCATCAAAACAAAACGAATGCCTACAGATTGGGAAAGAATCTTCACCAACCTTTATCTGACAGAGGACTCATATCCAGTATATATAAAGAACTAAAGAAGCTGAAAAGCAGCAAACCAAGTAATCCACTTAAAAAATGGGGAACAGAGCTAAACAGAGAATTCTCTGTAGAGGAATATCGAATGGCAGAGAAACACTTAAATAAATGCTCAACATCACTAGCTTTTAGGGAAATGCAAATCAAAACAATCCTGAGATTTCACCTTACACCCATCAGAATAGCCAAGATAAAAACTCAACTGATAACACATGCTGAAGAGGTTGTGGAGAAAGGGGAACCCTCCTCCACTGCTGGTGGGAATGTAAACTTGTACAACCACTCTGGAAAGCAATCTGGCGCTTTCTCAGACAACTAGGAATAGCGCTTCCTCAAGATCCAGCCATACCACTCCTAGGCATATATCCAAAAGAGGCTCAAGTACACAATAAGGACATTTTCTCAACCATATTTGTAGCAGCCTTATTTGTAATAGCCAGAAGCTGGACAGCCCAGATGCCCCTCAATGAAGAATGGATACAGAAATTGTGGAACATCTACACAATGGAGTATTACTTTGCAATGAAAAATAAGGAAATCATGAAATTTGCAGGTAAATGGTGGGACCTGGAAAGGATCATCCTGAGTGAGCTGTCCCAGAAGCAGAAAGAAACACATGGTATATACTCATTCATATAGACATATAACAAGATAAACCTACTAAAATCTGTACATCTAAAGAAACTAATCAAGAGAGAGAACCCTGAATAAAATGCTCAATCTCCATCCCGAAAGGCAATGAGGATGGACATCAAAAGAAGAAGAAAACAGGAAACAACCTAGAAACCTGCCACAGAGGCCCTCTGAAAGGCTCTGCCCTGCAGACTATCAAAGCAGACGCTGAAACTTATGGCCAACTGATGGGCAGAGTGCATGGAATCTTACGTAAGAAGTGGGAAATAGTAAGATCTGGAGAGGACAGGAACTCCACAAGGAGAGCAACAGAACAGAAAATTTGAACACAGGGGTCTTCCCAGAGACTCATACTCCAACCAAGTACCAGGCATGGAGATAACTTAGAACCCCTGCATAGATCTAGCCCATGGCAGTTTATTGTCCAAGTGGCTTCCATAGTAATGGGAAGAAGGACTGCCTGTTCCCATTAATCTGATTGGCCTGCTCTTTAATCATCTCCCCCTGAGGGGGAGCAGCCTTACCAGGCCACAGAAGATGACAATGCAGCCACTCCTGATGTGATCTGATAGACTAAGATCAGAAGGAAGGAGAGGGGTCCTCCCCTATCAGTGGACTTGGGGAGGGGCATGCGTGAAGAAGGGGGAGGGAGGGTGGGACTGGTAGGTGAGGAGGGAGGGGCTTATGGGGAGATACAAAGTGAATAAAGTGTAATTAATAAAATAAATAAAAAGAAAAAGAAAAAATATGTAAACTAGATTTAATCCTCTGTTACTACCAGATATTAAGAATTTGATCTAGAATAACTTTCTATATTACTCTTCACATTAAAACACATGTAAAAATAGTTCAAAAATGTCAAATACATACATGATATGAACAGAGCTCTGGGACTTTGTGAAGGAGGTAACATGCCTTCACTGTCTATTCCTTGTATATTGCCCCACTTTGTGTATCTCTGTAGGATTCAGTTTGCTTACAGTCTCTCTTTCTCTTGCAAGGCTGAACTACTGTCATTGAATGACTTGAAAAATTAACTAATGCAAGTAAGTTCTATTTGAAATATGAATCCTACCTAACACATAGTGAAAATGATTTGAAGTAGTTGAGTTTTAAGTATTGACAACTCTAAAGGGGGCGGGAATTACAGCCATAAAAGTACATAGAAGTAACATATTTTTATTTAAAAAAATTCCTATGTGTGATAGTTGTTTTAAATTGTCAACTTGATAAAACAACCAAAATTAACTACATTAGGAAGGAGGCTTGGGGAACACTGAATATCAACAAGATGTGTACATATCTTCAAGAAAGTATGATTCAAGTTCTCTGAAGTATAATGTAATTGGTATTATCAGTGGTAATAAGAAAAACAATGAAAAGAATTGTCAGCTTGACACAACCAAGAATCACCTGGGAAGAGATTATGGTGGTGGTGGTGGGGGTCACTACAACATAAGAAAATATATTAAAGAGTAGCAGGCTTAGGAAGATTGAGAACCACTCTTCTAGAAAAATGAATCTTTAGATTCCAGAATCTAAAATTATTTCATTGTTTTTTTCATAGCTATAATTTAGTCGCTCTTATGAGCCATAACATACATTTTTATATGCAGGATATCTAATATGCAATCCCTGTGAAAGGATCATATGATTCTCAAATGGGTCTTAACCCACAGGCTGGGAACCGGTGTTCTAGAATCTAGAATAACCAAAGCCTTTTCAGGATGAGTCTTGAAATTGTGCACTTTCTATGGCTTATTGGGGTCAACCAAAACTCCAATAGAGACTCTTTAAAGATAATGACTAGAATAATGGATGGACATTTGGATGGAAAGATGAGAGCTATTGCTAATTGCATATTCAAGGAAGCAAAAAAGGAGAGTTGGCCAAACTGAAATGTGAAAGATTACTTGCACTTTTATGAAATGATAACTCTTCACTGGTGTTCATCTAAGACAGAAGTCCTTTGTGAAACACATGGCTTGGCATGGGTATAAGTATTTTTTGTCCAAGGTGTTGTTTTGGAGATCACATGCCCAGAGTTGCTTCCCAGGTTATGAAGCATGAGATTCCCATGTTTACAACCTGCCATCTTTAGTTATTGAATTCTTTATTAGCTTTTGACAGAGAGGTCTCCAGTTTGGTTGTGACAAATTTCCCAGTTGCTAGATCTTCTAAGGAGGACCAGGGAAAGGTGTCCTGAGAGGTGGGCTCACAGTAAACAGTTTCACCCTCCCCAGACACACATCTCCCAGATTCCAGAATTCTTTAACACTTTCTAACGTTCTGGGTGGAGCTTGTCATTCTGCCACTTGCTTCATTTTGTTTAAAAGTTCCACATCTCTAATCACAGGAGAGAGAAGCATTTTTCTTTTGAGCCATGTTGGTCTGTTAAATGCCCAGCTTTCAACCAGAGTGTGGAGTGTGGCTGTTCTGTGAGACCCTCCTCTGCTTTGGTGGCTCTTGACATCAAGTATAATTGAGCAGATAAATCATCCATGTTTCCCTGTGAATATTTACGGTACATTTTATCTTCCTGGAGACGTTGCAGGAGAAAAAAATATCTGACAAATGTGTGCTCGCCTTGGCTACAGTTCATAGACATTTTGTCTCCAATTCTTTTGACAATGTGGTAAGAGAATTTTTCCCCAGCTCATGCTGATGCAAAGAGAATTTGAGATTCCATTCTTTTTTCTTTTGCCCTCAGTTTAATTTGTCATCATCACTCCCTCCACCTTGGAATATGACTGGAAATTGGTCTTTTGGACATTGATGTTTGCTGACATTTTAAAAAGATAAGCTGTCAGGACAGACAGAAATTTTTTTCATGTTTAAAATATTCTCTAGATGATCCTGGACTTGCCTTTCACTTTTAAAAACTACTGTAATGTTGAAGGCCACCCAGAGATGATTTTAATGTGACAGGGTAGTGTCTAAATCAAGAGGTACTTACTAAGATTTTTCTATGGTTCTTGTCATCTTGACAGGCCAACAGTGTTGAATGTCTGTTACAAGATTTCTACATGTAGGTGATGGGTTTCTTAGTAACTTTTTAATGTCCTTACAGGGATATTGAGTTTTAAAACAAGAAACCTACAATACCTTCTGTCTTCTTTGAGTGTCTGTTTCAGGAAACAATTGTGTGCCTATTTGCATTCATGAAGGCTGGCATTCAAGCATCTTTGGAAAACTGAATGGACAAAAGTCTTGTAGGAGGTAGTAGTGAAACCTGAACGGAATGATTATTCTCTTTTCCTGTTGTGATAAAAGCAACTTAAGGATAAAGAGTTTATTCTGAATCACAGTTCAAGAGTAATGCCTCTCACAGAGGAGAAGTCAAGGTAGCAGTAACATCTAATCATGTGTTGTCCACAATCAAGAAGCAGAGAATACAATGAATGCTCCTACTCAGCCCCCTTTTCCCATTTGTACAGCCCAGGAGTGCAACTGGAGAATGGTGCCACTAAGAGTTGGCAAGGCTTCCCTCTTCAACTAATGTAATAAAGACAGTCTTTCAAAGACATGCCCACAGTAATTCTCGATTCTACTTAGTTTACAATTAACATTCACAATCACGGTGAGAGATGTTGAAATTTTATTTTCATAGGTTAAATAATTATGAACCAATTTAAATATTTTTTTATTATCTACCAGTTGTTGTAGAGTCTTCCTGAAGGTTCAAGGGGTGAGCTGACAGAGAAGAGCTTCTGGGATGACATAGATGAGGGCATGGTATGTCCATGTCCTAGTAGTTTATCTATTTATAGCTTGCTTGAGTTCCAGTAGACAATTTCTATGTAGGAGAACTTGTCTCTGATAACCTTCAACTCTGTCACTTAGACGAATGAAATGCTGTTCATATGAACAGTTGTACCTCAGGGTACATATAATTTCTTCTCGTGAATCTAAGGGTATTTCATACAATTTTTTTGTGAAAGATATGCAGTTAATTTTTTAAAAAACATATATTTACTTTATATTTGTGTGTGTATGGTCTCACACACACTGCTGTATGTATGCAAGTTAGAGGATGACCTTTGGGAGCTGGTTCCCAGCTAACACTTGTTGAAACACGGTCTATGTTGTTTCTGCTGCTATAAACTTTACACTTCAGACTAGTTGGTCACAGAGCTTCCAGGTGACTTTTCTTTCTTTTCCTCCCATCTCACAATAGGAGTGCTGATATTACAGATACCTGCCACTGCAGCTAGCTTTTTATAAGGGCTCCAGGGATCAAATTTGGGTTGTTAGCCTTGCAAGCTAGCACTTTTACTTGCTGGTCCATCGCTTTGGCTGTAGGTATATGATTCTTTGACCAAGACACTCTGGTTTTGCTTCAAGATGTCAGGAATTTGTTCCACAAATATGGTAGTTAGATGTATAACAAATTTGGTATCTTTCCTCAACACTCTGGTACTGTGGATGCTCTGGGTAATACAGAGAAAGAGGGAGGGTTGCTTTCAGTACAGCCTCTACCTGAAACAGCATCATTTTATGTTCTTAGTCCTATCCCTCAAGTGAATATGACCTTTTCAGTTTCCGAATATGAACCTTGAGTGTTGGTTCCATGTATGGAATATGGTGATTCCAAGTCCAAAGAGACCTAGCAGGTTCTGTTCCTCCTTGTGTAAAGTGCAAGATGCAATAGTTTATCTTTTATTCAGATGGAAAGGGCAAACAACTTGCTGATGTGGCAGCCCTCTGGATACTCACAGTACTTCGTTGTCTCACTCTGAAGCTCATGTATTCAGTGGAAGGATTAGTAATGTCAGCTACTTCCTGGACATATTTTCCAATTGGCAAAATGTTGTTGTAGTGCCTGGACATGACATGATGAGAGGCAGGCAGGTGGTACAGGATATTATATGAGACAAAAATTTACATACGAACTTTTCTATAGTACAATGTAGAATGATTACATGTCATTTGTTTCAGACCCTTGTATATAATAGGAATGAAAGATAAGATTTTCAATCAAGCAACAGATACATGACCTATAACAGAAACTGTGATAATCAACTTTATAAAAAATGATCCCTTTGGCATGATAACAGCTGATGGGAATGTTGAAACATTCTATTGTCTCTTCATAAGTTCAATGCACTTTCTGCAGAGGTATGATGCTTCTTGAAATTAGTGAGTTCCAGACCTCAAACACTGGGCCAAGAGTAAAGATTATTTCATTGAGGCATCTCCTTGATAAGTCATTTGTCATCTTTTTTTTTTTTCGGTATTAATTGAATGTCAACTTTGGTGGGTGGCCCTACTAGTTTGCTCCATCTAGTACCACATTCATATAAGCAGGCTCCTAATTCCTAGTGGATTAGCTACTTTTTCTCCTCAGCGTTGCCATCTTTGTAATAATTTTACTCACTTGGCTTCTAGCTGCTAAATGCCATCATCTATTTATTTAATATTTTTATTGCAAGAATTAATGCTTTCTGTCACTAGTAATAATAAATTTCAGTTTCATTCAAACATTGGAGAAGAATTTTCTTTTTTCAAGCCCTGCCAGTAAGCAGAGTCTTAATTTTGTCATTGTAGCTCCTTAGGCTACTCCTCCTCTTTTCATTGTATTGAGAGGATAGCCTTGAAAAAGTGTTCCCTTTGAATAATTTCTGGATAACAAATTTTGCATATACTTCAACATGAAATAACTTCCACCAATAAATGTATGATGGGTATTACTATAATTTATTTCTTTTCTGGATAGTTATTAATTTATAATGTATTTAAAGTGTTTCCTGAAATCGAATGCAACCAAAACAATATTTACATTATTAGTGTCTAATTAATAGTAATTAATATTTACTTGTGTCAGATTTGTATATTTACTTCTTTACTGTATACAATTCATATATATATACATATATATGCAGTTACATATATACCCCCTTTCCTCTGCTAGTATGAGGTAGAAAGGGGACAAAGAGACTGGAAACTTATCTAAAGATTCTGCAAGTTGTATGAGTGTTTGGAGATACCCTTGCTTGTGGATCACTGCCCTGAATCCTCCCGTGAACTGTTTATATTGTCAAGAAAATCTCTATGTTGAAAGTTTCCCATTGCTGAAGTTATTACAAAAGGCAAGATCCAAATGCCAGTCAAATAATTGGCTCTATATTAAGTATCTTTCAGTGTTATTCTTTCCAGACGTACAGTCTTTTCACAGCTCATTACATCCTATCTTTTTTCTTCTCTTTTTAAATTAATATCTTTCTGAGCCCAGAGCTGAACTCACTCAAGTCAAAAGTTATGAAAAAGCATAATGGGGTTTTCATTAGAAGCTGTGTTTCTAGCAAGTCATTTAAATGAAGGAGTTGATCATTTAAAGCATGGAAATGAATAGATCATTTTGAACAATAATAAAGAATAAGTTGAGCTTAAATGGTTTCCTTGATCTTTGTAGTCCTTCAAACTTGTATGAAGAGGCAGAATCCTGTTGGGCTAAAATCAAGAGGTATAATTTCACAAGTGACTGTTGTCTACCTTTACTGCACAGACTACCATAGAGCTGTTCATTTGTATTAACTTTTTTTGAAAATGTTATTTATTTTAATTTATGAGGATACACTTCTTGTTTTTTATCATTAAAAATACTTAATAATAATCATGGAATAGTTGGCAAACCAAATAAATTGAAATGACTCTTTGTTGTAATGCCCTTTGCCATCCACCTAGATTTATGAGACTTTGCTGTCTCTTTCATTCTCTTCCGGCCCAAATCAGGATGTAAATTGTCACTACTGATTTCTAAAAACAAGAGGATGTGCAAGGCTATAACCAGAATCCCAGCTTCACTAATACAAAACATCTTCTCTCCCTTCCTCCCTCTCCTGAGACTGCTGCCACACACACACACATGTGTATACATCCATACAATACATACACATGCTCTCCTTTACACATGCACATGCTTGAACACAATCATGTCAATGCATACACGTGAGCACAGATGATCATATGTTCGCATACAAATAAACATGTCAAGAAGACCATGCATTCTTAAAGTTGCACATCGTATTCATACAAGCATATATATCTTTAAAAAACTCTTGGACAAGGAGAGTGTAATTTCATTACAGGACCCTGACCTCTAATTCTGCTTCTCATGGGTTAAACCTACTGCAAAGAAAGGATTCTCTTGAATTCCACTCTGAGCTCATTAACTCTTTTCTAGTTCCCATGGAGGTAGAACACTGAACTCAGGTTCACCCTATTGAAATAAAGGTGAAGAATCCAAAGAGAGGTGATTCCCCAGAGGAATCTTATTGTCATTCTTCTTCATTAACCCTTTGCTGCTGTTGTGTGGTGAAGCCTAAGACCTTGATCTTGAAATCTTCCTTGATGACTTTTCAGAAGTCACCTGGCTAAAAGGAAGTTTTAGCTCTTCTTTGAATATCTGGTAGAATTCTGTGTTGAAACCATTTGGTCCTGCACAGCAGGGGGGTATTAACCCATCCACAAAAAAGTCAATCCAGAATTTACCATGACTACAACATGTGCAAGGATAAAGATAGAACAGAGATTGAGGAAATGTCCAACTAATGTCTGGGCCAACCATAGACCCACCCTATGGAAGAGTGCTAACCTCTGACACTATGAAACATATGACACTCGGCTAATCCTGTAGACTGAAGCCTGTCAGAGTTGTCCTCTGAGAGGCCCTACCCCGCAACATCTCAAAACAGATGCTGAGACTCACGGCCAAACATTGAGGGATGCATAGGGGTCTTGTGGAAAAGTGGGAGAAAAAAATGAAAGGGACCTGGATATGACAGGAGCTCCACAAGGAGACCAACAGAGCCAAGTAACCACACCCCAGGGGGGCTTGCTGAGGCTGAAGCTTCAACCAAGGACCATGCATGGGCTTGACTTAGTCCCCCTAAAAATGTAGCCAATAGGCAGCTTAGGCTTCATGTGTGTCCTTAAGAAAAGTGGGAACTACAACTTATTGGTACTTTCCTCCCACCTTTCTAATCATTTCTCTCTGGAAGGACTGCCTTGGGGGGCCACAGGCGAAGGGGACATGCTCAGACCTGATGCAACTTGATGAGCTAAGGTGGACAGGAAGGGAAGCTCTTTTTTTCTGAGGAATGGGGGAAGGGGTAGGGAGGAAGGGTGGAACTGGGAAGCGAGGTGGGATGGGGATACCACCAGGATGTAAAGTGAATAAAAAATAAATTCTAATAAAACGAAATAAAATAAAATAAAATGGAGTTTTAAAAGATCTGTACTTTTGCTAGTGTCCAGCATAATAGAAGGAACTCAGTTTATGCAACTTAAGTTTCTATTACTGATGAATTACATTTGGCTGTTGTCTCACCATTAATAAGCCACGTTGGGCTGTGCACACTTCTGCGTACCTCTATTGGGATGTCTCTGTTACCTGTAGGGGTCTTTCTATGAAAATATTTATTGAGTCTGTCTGTGTAACATAAGTTATAGAATCACACGTCAACTACTTTAGTGCTGTTTTGGTAGGAGGAAAGGCAGGAGTGGGTATTTCTGAATCGTGTCCTGATATGGGTTGGAGTCTGAGATTTTTTTTTTTTTTTTTTTGTGCTTTTGTCCTCATCTGTATTTTGTTTTTCTTTTTTTTTTTCTTTACTAATTTAATTTTAGGCCAGTTTTTGACTTAAGGAGTAACTGCCAAATTAGCACGCAGAGTTTTCAAGTAATTCCGCATTTAGTTTTTCTTGTTGGCATTAGTGTACTGCATTTGTTAAGGCCAATGCACAGTTTTCATGTGTCTAATAAAATGCACGGTGTATTCACCTGAGTCCAGTCTTTCCTTGATATCGCTCCCATTTCCTGAGAGCCCATCTAGAAGTCCTCCTGACTTTCAGTCAGAATGTTTGTGGCACCTTTTCATATCTTCCTTAGATAACTTTTTGTTTATATGAATACAAACATTAATTTTAAATTTTCAACATAATCATTACCTCTTTGTTATTTATTTGTTTATTTTTTTGATTGTTTTTTTCTTATTTTTCTTTCTTTTTTATTTTATTTTTTATTATTAGTTACATTTTATTAACTCTGTATCCCAGCTGTATCTTGCTCCTTCATTCCCTCCCAATCCCTTCCTCCCTCATCTCCTCCTTTTCTCTTTCCAAGTCCACTGATTGGGAAGGACCTCCTCCCCTTTCATCTGACTCTGTTTTATCAGGTATCTTCAGGACTGGCTGCAAAGTCCTCCTCTGTGGCCTAGCAGGACTGCTCCTCCCTAGGGGGTGGGGAGGTCAAAGAGCCTGCCATTGAGTTCCTGTCAGAAATAGTCCCTGTTCCCCTTACTCTGGGAAACCAATTGGTTACTGAGCTACCACGGGCTTCATCTAAGCAGAGGTTCGAGGTTATATCCATACATGGTCCTTGGTGGAGTGTCAGTCTCAGAAAAGAGCCCTGTGCCCAGATATATTTGGTCCTTGTGGAGCTCCTATCCTTTCCACGTCATACTAACCCTTCTTTCATATGATTCCCTGCACTCTGCTGAAGGTTTGGTTATGAGTCTTAGTATCTGCTTTGATATACTGCTAGGCAGAGTCTTTCAGGGGCCCTCTGTGGTAGACTCATGTCCTGTTACTTGTTTTCTCCGATGTCCAATGCACCTCCTATTTGTCTTTCTAAGTGTGGATTGATCATCTTACCCTGGGTCCTCTTTCTTGTTTATCTTCTTTAGGTGTATAGATTACATTATGTTTATCATATCTTATAGGACTATATTTGTTTATTTTTTTATTCAAAGTATTCAACTTGTCTATTGAGAGTGATTACAAATTTGCTCCTTTGATATTCTGCTGTCAGTAAGGGAGTTGGTATTTGTATCTTGAATTTACCTTACTTTCTGAGCCTGCACAACGTTCCAGCTTTCTCTGTGTATTTCTTTTCTCATTGCAAGTTTCGGCATACCTCTAAAGAACCTAGATCCTTACCTTAGAGAATGTATTAGAAAGCAATATATAGTTTCTGAGTGAGTTTGTTGCTTCAGAGTGATGTTTCTTTCAGGTCCTCTGAGCTGACAGGGCATAGAAATCCACAAGTATAATCTCCCTCTCTCTCCCCCTCTCTCTCTCTCATGTTCACACTCACACATATAATAAATTTCCACGTGGCCACATCTGCGCGAGATAAACATGAGTGCTTGCTAATACTACCAATTCATATCTATCAGTGTATGTAACACTTCCTTCAACCTTTTGCAGGTGCTGTTCTTCTGTCCTCTTTTAAGTGCAAAACCTGGTTTTCATTATAGGAAAGATAAACAAATAGAGTTTAATCATTTTCAATACAAGGAAAAAGACAAATATGAGAGGTAGTCTATAAATTGTTTTATTCAATCCTTTTAAATTGTGCACATATTTAAAACATTGTGTTATATGTGATAAACATATAAAATTTCTACTCTGTTAATTAAAATAATTGATAAAAATTCCTGTTACCGTCATTCATCTACTTAATTATCCCTTCTTATGTATGCATGGGATGACATGGGGTATGTTGACTTACAACTGGGGGAATAATTTTATGTACCAGGTATCAAGTTACACATGGCTAGGTTCATACAGACTCAATGAGATTTACAATATACTACTCACAATTTATGGAAGAAAGTTTCTGTATCATTGCTTAAATTTATTTTGTGTAAATTGTTTGTCAATTTGCTACACTGCTTTTTTTTTTTATCCTTTATTGTCACAAGTACTTTGCTTTGCTGGTATTTAAGCATATTTTTTCCTTTCATTTATTCATAACTGTTCCACTTTGCGTAAGTGATCTCTGCATTTTTAGATAAATTACAAATAATTATACAGTTCAAGTTTTTGGTTTCTAATTATTGAGTTTATTAAGCATACAGCAAGTCAAAGTAAAAGAATAGCTAGCAGATGACATATTGATGATAAAGAGGTAGATGACAGAGAAATGTTAGATAGATAGATAGATAGATAGATGATGGATGTATAGATAGACAGATAGAGAGATAGATGGATAGTGAGCTAGTAGATAGCTAGATAGCAAAATTTTATCAAATTGGGTATTTAAAACATTCAGCAGACATTGACTGAAGAAGTCTCTTCAATGAAGTACAAACAGAATCAGAGGCAGATCATAATGTCCTATTTCTTGACTTTTCTAATTAAAAGAACAAACAAATGCAGAAAGGTAACGTCATAAAATCAGGGTCTTATAAAAATTCAGCAAAAACAGACCGAAGAAGCTCCAATAAGGCTTCTAGCTTTGAGTTCTCTATAGAGAGTCCCAGGCAGGTAAGTGGCTCTTTGTTAAATAACAAAGAACATATAGAGATCATCAAATCTAAAGCTCATGGTATCCAGCAGCAAGCAGCTGGAGACCCTGAAACAGTCAGCTGAAATTTCCAACTGCGCTTTCTTTTCATGGTTGAGCCTCTGTGACTGAATCTCCTCTTTACACGACAGGCACGTTCACGGCACAGGATAGACAATAGTCATGTTTGTTGGAGATGGTTCAACTTCTAGCTGTTTTTAAGGTTACAGCTCTTTTACTCAGAGTGTTTTACAAATGTTTCCATCCTGCCATGAAGTTGCCAGTGGAAGCTTACCCCCAGACTAAGAGTCTTGGAGGACACTTAACAAAAATGTGTGCGTCTGAAGTAAGATGGACAGTCTCACTTTTGGGTCTGAACAAGGTTGGGCACCAGTTTCTCCAAAAGCACATGATAATTTATTGTTATAGTCATTTATATTTCAACCTACCATAAAGTCTGTGTAGTGTTTGACATGTGCAAATTATACAATATTTTCTTTGTTACACAGTTCTCACCAAAGATACACAAACTGTCCTTGGTTGTTGACTCACACCCAGGGTTCTTAATTTCTTTGTCAAAATACTGATGACTATTTTATACAATTTATAATTTTTTTTCCAGAAAAATATTCATATCTACATATGTACAAAGATGTACTCAAAGCCGGGTGTGGTGGCCCATTACTTTAATCCCAACACTCAGGGAGGCAAAGTCAAATGTATAACTGTGAGTTCAAGACCTACAAAAGGAGTCCAAGAGAGCCAAGACTACACAGGGAAACCCTGTCTCAAAAAATCAAATAAAAAACAAACAAACAACAAAACAAGAAAGAAAGAAAGAAAGAAAGAAAGAAAGAAAGAAAGAAAGAAAGAAAGAAAG
>NW_026592403.1:1583385-1714192 GCF_907164565.1 Psammomys obesus | reverse complement strand
AAGAAAGAAAGAAAGAAAGAAAGAAAGAAAGAAAGAAAGAAAGAAAGGTACTTTAAATTTTGTCTTTACTTCACTCATTAGGAATATATTTTTTTTCTTTTTATATATTTTTTAAAATTTTATTTTATTTTATTAATTACACTTTATTCACTTTGTATCCCTCCATAAGCCCCTCCCTCCTCCCCTTCCGGTCCCACCCTCCCTCCCCCTTCTTCACACATGCCCCTCCCCAAGTTCACTGATAGGGGAGGTCCTCCTCTCCTTCCTTCTGATATTAGTCTATCAGATCACATCAGGAGTGGCTGCATTGTCATCTTCTGTGGCCTGGTAAGGCTACTCCCCACTCAGGGGGAGGTGATCAAAGAGCAGGCCAATCAGATTATGTCAGAGGCAGTCCCTCTTCCCATTACTATGTAACCCACTTGGACACTGAACTGCCATGGGCTACATCTGTGCAGGGGTTCTAGGTTATCTCCATGCCTGGTACTTGGTTGGAGTATGAGTCTCTGGGAAGACCCCTGTGTTCAAATTTTCTGTTCTGTTTCTCTCCTTGTGGAGTTCCTGTCCTCTCCAGATCTTACTATTTCCCACTTCTTACATAAGATTCCATGCACTCTGCCTGACAGTTGGCCATAAGTCTTAGCGTTTGCTTTGATAGTCTGCAGGGCAGAGCCGTTCAGAGGCCCTCTGTGGCAGATTCCTAGGTTGTTTCCTGTTTTCTTCTTCTCCTGATGTCCATCCTCTTTGCCTTTTGGGATGGGGATTGAGCATTTTATTCAGGGTCCTCTCTCTTGATTAGTTTCTTTAGATGTACAGATTTTAGTAGGTTTATCCTATGTTATATGTCTATATGAGTGAATATATACCGTGTGTGTCTTTCTGCTTCTGGGACAACTCACTCAGGATGATCCTTTCCAGGTCCCACCATTTACCTGCAAATTTCATGATTTTCTTGTTTTTCATTGCATTGTATTCCATTGTGTAATATTGTAATGCTCCATTGTGTAGATGTTCCACAATTTCTGCATCCATTCTTCAGTTGAGGGGCATCTGGGTTGTTTCCAGCTTCTGGCTATTACAAATAAGGCTGCTACAAACATGGTTGAGCAAATGTCCTTATTGTGCACTTGAGCCTCTTTTGGATATATTCCTAAGAGTGTTATGGCTGGATCTTGAGGAAGCGCTATTCCATTAGAAATATCTTTTGAAACACTTTATTGATTCTTTGTGAATTTCACATCATGCACCCCAATCCAACTCATCTGCTTGTCTTTTCATATCTACCTTCCACCTTTGCAACCTCTTCCCCAAATGAAAATAAAAAAAACAAAAAATAAAAATAAAAAAATAAATACAAAACAAAATAAAAAATGTCATCATAGACGCTGCAGCCTGTCACAGAGTGACATGTGTTCCACCCTTTTCTCTACATATCCTTACTTGCAAATGTTCATTGCAATGAGTCATTGGTGTGGTTTGAGACCTTTGGCTACTGCTATGCTATTAATGCTGGATCCTCACCAGGACTTCTCTTTGTTATGTTGTTGTTGCCCTGTGTCGTGAAGATCCTGCAGCTTTGGGTCTTTGCGGGCTCCAGCAGTTCATATATGAGGTAGATGTTAGGGTAGGACAACTGAAAGCCCTGGAGATGGGCATGGGTGGTAGCTGATTTCGTCAGAACAGCAGTTCTCCCACACAGTACTTCCAGGGTGAGCTCTGCAGTCCTGTCCCAGCTCGTTTATCCAAGGTCATAACCCACAAGGGGCACAGCCAGCTCTGCCACTCTCATGTTCTCAGGGAAACTTGCCAAAATACTCACCAGGAGCATCAGCTCCACTGTGCTGCTGAGGAGAGAAGGGCCTGCTTTCTGAGTGCTGCAGCAGCAAGGGGCGGGGCCAGCTCTCTAGAGCTAGTAAGGGGCATGGCCATCTTGTAATGCCAGTGTGGTAGATAGCGACAGAAGATTGCTAGGGTTTGCTTATAGCCCGCCCGGTTATAGGGTCAATTAAAGAACCTGTCTCAAGAGAATATAAGATGGAGGTAGGACATTCAAGGCCTTTTTCAGAATCCTGTGTGTGTAGAATACTGTAGTTTGTATAGTTTGACAAGTCAAAGAAAAAGAACAAATAGCAAAGGAAAGATGACAGATGGACACACACACATTAACATTGTTATTTTGTTAGAATCTAGTTTTTATTGCTCACAAACCTTTATAGTTTTTGTTTATTTGAAGACCCATTAAGAGTCTGGCAGAAAGAATCTTGGTATGTTTTCCCATTCTTTGTGTGTTTATATGAGCACATATATATTTCAAGACATATATATTTCAAATCAAGGGATTAAGAAAAAAAAGTAAAACTAGGAATTCCTAAAATAATTAAAGTACCTGTTATTAACTTTGATTAAAAATACAAAAAAGTCAAAATCCTTTAATAAAGCTACTTGATAAATCTCATGTTCCCCTATTTAATAAGATTTTACTCTGCCAATAATCCTGTGCTTGCTCTAACACAGTATAGCTTTTTATTATTATGGTCTTAGAAAGATCTCTAGGAACTTGTACATTTATTTTTTTAAAACAATGGTTAAAATATTTTCTGTAGTGTTCTATTCCATGAAATAGTAAATACGTTTGAATAATTTACAAGCCCATCCTTCAAAAAAAATCAAGTTATTCTTAAATTTCCTTTTGTGTTTAGGGTAATTAATGACTCAAGTTTTTCCATTCTTATTTCTTAGATGAACTACCCTTAACTTGTTTCATAAGCAGAATGCTTACAGCTTTATTAAAGAATACATCCTTAGAGAAAAATATGCACTAAGAAAGGAGTAGGAGCTGAAATAAAAGATTACTCCCCTTGCACACACATGCAATGCTTATTTGATGCAACCCTGATCAATTCTGGGCCCGGGCTGGTCTTGAACTCACTTGTGTACCTGACGATGATCTTGAACTTCTGATTCTCACCACCTCTGCCTACACATGCTGTGGCATTACTGTGAACATGACCATAACCAGTTCGTGCAGTGGTGAGGATGGTTTCATGCATGCTAGGCAAATACTCTACTAACTGATTTATACTCTTATTCCTGATCCTGACAAACCTCTGTTGAAAATTTTGAGTCAGATGAGCCCCATGGCTAACAGGAAGATGACTGGGATGGTGAAACTATGATACGTTCTTAAGCAGAGATCTTTCTATGAATTTGCAAAGGGCTCCCAAATGAAACTTGGATAGCATTAGTATTTAATGAAAACAAATCACTTCACAGTTTGAAATGCAAACTGATGGACAGGGAGCTTCAGGACTCAGGGATTATAACCGGCCTATGCAGGTTAGAGCTGAATTCAATAAGGAGAATGTGTAGTGCAAACAGCCATTCAGCGGGCAAGGCACCAGTATCCTTTGGCCACCATACCCAGTGGGCTTCTGTGCCAAGAGATGACTATTGAGTGCAATTAAATTTGACTAGAGTCACAGAAATTTAATTTTCTCACTAGCATCATCTAAAATCTTACATTTACCATAATAAAAATATATCAGTTTATTCCTGTGCACATGCATGGTGGTGGTAGTGGTTGTGGTGGTTTGAATAGGTTTGGTCTCCATGGACTCATATATTTGAATGCTTGGCCTACTGTGAATGTCACTATTAGGACGTGTGGCCTTGTTAGAGGAAGTTTGTCACTGTGGAGTTGGGGCTTTGAAGTCTAAATGCTCGAGCTATGGCCAGTTTGAAAACAAATCCAGTCTCCTCCTGGCTGCCTGTGTTTCAAGATGTAGAAATCTCAGCTCCTCCAGCACCATGTCTGCCTAAAACCTGCCATGCTTCCTGCCATGGCAGGAATAATAATAATAACCTGCTAATAAATGTTAGCTATCTCCACAAGTTTTGAGAGTCAGTTCTCGCTTTCCACCACCGTGAGTGCTGGAGATCAAACTCAGGCCCTCTGTCTTGGTGAAAGGCTTTTTACCTGTTAAGCCATTTCCAAGACAGAAGGTTAAAAAAAACAAGAAAAATATAAACTGGTGTAAAATGTGTATTTTAAAAATGACCTTATGTATTATCTTATGTATATCTAAAAATCTTATGTATATCTAAAATACAACACTTAAAAATAACAAAAGTTACATAAAAATAAACCAGCAGAATGACAAAAACATAAACCAATGGAACGGTTAAGATTAACCAAATTTTAAATATTTACATGTAAACTCACTCTGTACAACAAAAAATTAGAAAACATTGAGAGAGAAACTGGAAGCAAGTAAGGTGTTCTCTACAGATAATTCTGGGTCATCCTCATAAAACATGGTGACATTTGCAGATTCCTGCGAGAAATTCTTCATGGTCTGTTAACAAGCTATATGTTGATGTCCTCAATAAGATGTGTTGCTAAATAGTCTTAATTAAGATAAAGTCAAATGATCTTTAGCATTCTTGAAAAAAAATAAATCACGCATAAGTTCATGTAATTTATTTTTGCTTAGAACAAGATATTTAAAACATTCTCAAGGACATTATGTCTTCCGGCTTTAAAATATCAAGTAATTATCAAATCAATGATCATTTGGGAGAAAGTAATGAAGTATGGAAAATAACCACTTCAAATTATATAAATCATTAAAACTGATGTCATTAGGAAGGCGTTTTAAGAGTGAGGGTGTTAAATGTCTTCAAAGTTTGTTAAAAACTGAAATTATATTCTAAAGTAAATTTTAAGAAAATATATTTATGTTTTTATACTTAATCTGCTATTGATTTATTTTTCTCCTAGAAAATACTTGACTAAATAAAAAAGCATCATAATGTAAACAGAACAGATTTTATTTCTATCATTTTTGTTTGACAAATATGTATTTCAAGTATTATGAAGAATAAATTTTTACAGCATGTTTGCATCATTATGGAAGAGTCTTTAAAATGAAACATATTTTCATCTTTCACCCAAGTCTTAGAAGTATCTGAAATGTATCACTGACATTTTTTCTTTTATTATTATTATGATGATGATGATTTATTACAATCTATTCACTTTTTATCACAGCGGTGGCCCCCTCCCTCATCTCCTTCCAGTCCCACCTACTCTCCCTCTACTCCTCCTAGGGCCCTCCCCTAGTCCACTGATAGGGGAGGCCCTTCTCCTCTTCTATTTGACCCTAGACTATCAGGTCTCATCAGGACTGGCTGCATTCTCTTCCTCTGTGGCCTGGTAAGGCTGCACCTCTCAGGGGTAGGTGATCAGAAAGCCTGCCACTGAGTTTATGCAGAGACAGCCCCTGCTATCCTTACTAGGGACCCCACTTGGAGACCAAGTCACAGGCTACATCTGAGCCAGGGCTTTAGGTCCTCTCCATGCATGGTCCTTGGTTGGAGTATCAATCTCTTTAGGAACCCCACAGATGAAGAGAAATCTCTGACTTTTGAATTTGTCCCTGTTAATTACATAAATTTGCCTGAGTTCATCATGTATACTTCCAACACAGGAATTTCTGGATTTGCTGTACAGACATTTACTTTATTAACCAATTTTGATTGTTTTGTTTTGTTTTGTTTTGTTGAGACAGAATAGGCTGGCCTTGAACTCAATATGTAGCACAGAATGATCCTGAATTTAAGATACTTTTGCCTCCAACTCTTTGAGCTGGGATTTCAGAATATGTTATTATCACACTTGATTTTATGTATTATAGGAGAATAAATCCGGGCTTCCTGCATGCTAAGTAAGCACTCTAGTATATGGACTATACTCTGAGCCCCATTGTTTTCTTCTTTAAAATTAATTTTCTATAGTAATTTCCCAACTTCATTCACAGATCCAGAACATCTCCATGGTGTTGTTTCAATCCTTTGGGGTTTCTTTGTTCTGTTATCATACCCATGGCTCTCGGTCCTCACCCCATCTGCAGTGATACCACAAGCCGCTGAGAGCAAAAGGCCCAGTGTAGACCCTGCAGTGTACACACAACCTGTGCAGCCCTCGTTCAGCCCCAAGTCTAGAGCAGTGGTTCTCAGTCTGCAGGTCTTGCGTGTCATCTATTTACATAACAATTCATAAGTAGCAAAATTACAGTTGTGAAGTAGAGGCGGAATGCTTTTATGGTTGAAGTTCATCCCAGCCTAAAGAACTGTAGTGAAGGATCACAGCATTAGTTAGATTGAGAGCCACTGATCTAGAGGTTGACACGGTTCTCTAAATGTTCTGTGCATATTTTTTACTAAACTATATTGTCTGTATGTGCTTGTCTATGGCTTACGTATTAATACTAGTATATGTGGACATATTTATGTATGGTTTGTCTTTTGTCGCTTATGTATATTTTGTCACTAATGTGTAGCTACTATACAAATATTACTTTGTTCGTTTTTGTTTGTTTGTGGTTTTTTTTTGAGACAGGGTTTCTCTGTGTAGCCCTGAGTGTCCTGTTACTCCTTTATTAGACCAGGATGGTCACCATCTCAGAAATCCACCACTGCCCAAGTATTGGGACTAAAGTTATGTACCACCATGCCTTGCTCTATGTGACTTATAATTATCATAAACTTAAATAAAATGATCACAAATTTATGTTAAATTTCCAGTAGCAATCAAGATGTTTCTCTTGTTCTCCGAGCAGCTAGCTGATCAGGATTAACTGGTGCACAGTAGGAAGGAAATCACTCTCAGGTTTCTTTCCAACTCTTTTTTAAAATTCATATTAAACACCTGCGAAAGAAAATTGAAGTCTACCTTTTATAGTGAATGTTTCATTCTAATTATTATATTATTGGTTATTATATAGCATTTTCAATTGACATGACCTGTGCTTTGGTCTTGGCGAATAGAAGAATGTGCCACACTGTGAGAGGGCTATTCTGCCTCTACTGAAATGGGTGACAAAAGGGAGAGGATGCACAGGCACTTGTAGGTGTGGAGGGCTAAAGTCAGGTTCAGAATCTTTTTCTCCCCCTGAGGAGGAGCAGCCTTAAGAAGCCACAGAGGAAGACAATGCAGACAGTCCTGATGAGACCTGATAGGCTAGGGTCAGAGGGAAGGGGAGGAGGACCTCCACTATCAGTGCACTTGGGGAGGGGCATGGAAGGAGATGAGGGAGGGTGGGGTTGGGAGAAGATAAAAGACGGGGCCACAGCCAGGATACAAAATGAATGAACTGTAATTTGTAAAATAAATAAAGAAATTTTAAAATATCAAAAATTAAAAAAATAATAATAATAAAGAAAAGAAACGAGAGTCAGGACCTTTGGGGCAGGATGGTCATCGTCCAGCAACTGTCTTAGCTATAGATGTAGCTGCCAAGTGCTCAGACTCTAAGCACACCATTGAAAAGTGTTAGAAACCAGCCTGCTAGCTCCACTTCTAAGGGATCTCTACATTCTCCACACAGCTTAACTTCAGACCTGGGCTTGGTCCTGCTCTTTTTCCTTGTCTCAATGACAGGATTCTACTTTGGCCTGTCCATGATGCTAACATCAGATCTGTGTTGTTTTTGATAATTTATCTTGACAACTCTATTCTACCTTCTTGGTAGAGGGTCTCTTTTATCCCCTCCCAGTTTGAAGTACATTAAGTAATTACCTCCTCAGGCCAGGCATCCTCATGCCAGGGGCTAGAACTGGCATCTATACCTGAGGGGAAGTTGATCAAATACATTCTACCTCTTGCCCACATGGTGGATGGAAGAGGAATGAATGACTGAGTGAATGGATGCTACATGATAGCCACAATATTAAAACGGATCTTCCATACATTGCTTTTAAACCTTAGAATTGCCTGAATAAATATACACTGTAGTAATTTTCTGATTCCAGGTAATGATCTTGAAATTCGTGGAGGTTAAGAGCAGGAAAGTTGTGTTAGATCTGACATTTATGCTGGATGGATTTCATGAATTGCACCTTCAGAAGGCCAGTTTGTTAACTCCTTTTGATCTATCTTCACCGACTGAATGTAAGCCAGCACTGTCTTTCGTAGCCTCCTTGAAAGCCTCCGCAAGGGTTCCATTTCTTCCTCATGTTCTCAGTCTGCTTTACATGTGAAGCAGTTGAATTTTGAATTATCTAGGTGTTATTTTTAGAATATGAATTATGACACTCTTGCCAACAATCTTTCAATGAATTTACCTCATGCACGGGAAAATACACAGCTTATCTTCCAATAACCGTACACTTAATCATCCAAACCAGGACAACTCAGAGAACAAAGGAGAAAGTTACTAAAAACATTGCAAAGACAAGACAAGCTGAGGTTAACTGTGTTTTAGTTAACTACCACAAAATACCTAAGATAATCAATTTGTAAAGAGTCAAAGTTTATATTGGTTCAGTGTTTCAGACCATGTTCAGTTCAGTTGATCTTATTGCCTTTGGGTCGCTGTGAGACAGCATTTCACAGTAGGGCCATGTGGGGGACAAAACCCATCAATTTTTTTTTATAGAGAAAAAATGACCATGAAAAGAAACAAGGGCCCCATAATTCCTTTTGAAAGCACTGTCATCAACAACAATACCTCCTGCTAGATAGTAGACCTCTTACTATCACTAAAAGGAGTTACTGCCTTTAAATAGCTCTGTAGAATGAGAATCAAGCCTTCCATTTGTGGACTATAGGGAGACATATTAGATTCAAATGGCAACACTTGGGTTTCTCAGAGAAGACCAGTTTATTTTTTGCCATCTGAAGGCTCATCAAACTCCATGCCCATGGCTCTTTTTTCTATACCCTGAAAATATGATCATTTTGTTCACTGAGGCCTGTATACTGGCTGCAATAGCACCCCCTCAAAGCCCCACCCTCACTATAACAGTTTATTTAAATCTTGTTTCATTGCCTCTTCATGTTGTTACTGCCTGCATTCTCTGACACCAGTGAACTGGCTCCTACGACTTCCTTGGGTCCAACTATAGTTACTTCCAATCCATTTCACAACCTGCAAATGCCCCACCTTTTGTTCCAAATATTTTTTGTTTCAAATATCCACACAACTCAACTATTTAATTTCAACTATTTAATTTTTCTGAGTGCAGCACCACACTTCACACCTTGACATTATGTTACGATCTCCTCATACATACTCTCTCCTTGTACATGGTGTTGGGGCATTTTCTTTCTCCTGAGAGTTCCAGCTTGGCTGACACTTTCTCAATGATAGGCAATTTTGATACCCACTGTCTATGAGGCTGTAGTGAGATTGTTTATAGTAACTGACAATCTTACAATATCCACAATCACCTGTGAGACAAATCTCCAGGAATGTCTATAGAGGAGATTTTGATTAGTTTAATTGAAATAGGAAGTTCTAAGTGTGGGCACAGTCTAACCAGCTTCTTACTTCTGCTGTTATGGCCTTTCCGTCTGTTGTTATGTCATTGCCACCACACTGGAATGATCCCCTGAAACTGTAAATTCTCCACTCTTAAGCTGCTTCTTGTCAGTTATTTATTCACAACGACTAGAAAACTCAACAACAGACAAGGTTTTCCTCTAAAAAGTTGTCTCCAAATTACATTTCATCATATGTTGCAAAGTTCCACTTCCTTTTCTCATGTAATACTTTCCTTCCAAGGTTAACATAACAACAGATTAAAACAGTATTTATGAATTGTTTGGCATGGTGCCAAGGAGCATCAGCATTCTATTTATCAGTATATTATTTTACTAGGTATCTGTTAGGTGGATAAACTGAAGGGATTGGTTACATGTTGGTTGAGTCTCAGCTGGCACATCTATATTTTATATGCAACAGAAAATTGACAGACTGCAATATGGTTGTGTATAAAGGTTCTGTGGTTTGAGGAACTAAGGGAAAACCTATTAATGTGGTTCACCAATAGGCTATGGTTTCTAAGAATGCTGAGAAGAGTCATCCATCGGTAGACTTTCCCAAATCATTCCTCAGGAAAAAGTACTAATCTAAATTCACATCACTTAAAATTCTTAACTAAATAAATCCCACTATTCTTGATGTTCACACAGAATTGTGATATCTAGTGGTAGAGAAGGTAATGTACAACATTTTTTTTTTTTTTGGTTCAGATGAGACCATCTTTCTGAATTTCTCTACATCATGTATAGATTTTCTCATTATTGTTAAACTTCCCCAAATTTGATTTAAATGATGAGAAAATTGTTACTTTATATACCTTGACTCAACAGTAAGAACTTTACTGGAATGGATGGATAGATGGATGGAAAATTGATTCATGGGTGGGTACATAGAAGGATAGATGGGATGCATGGATAGCAGTATGAATGTATACAGCTACATGAATGTCTGTAAATGAAAAAACATGGGTAGGAAAGTGGATGGGCAGGATAGATATTTACATATGTGTATATATGTATGCATGTGAGGATTGTTCTCTTGGGAGAATGCAAATAAAATTGAGTTATATCCTGTCTTACTTTCTAAAATTTTAACTATGGCTTCATCACCATTTCCTTTATTTTGGGGGTTCATTTTTACATCCTCAGGCAAAGCCTTGAGAAGTTGGCAAGAGGTAAAAAGCTGGCCATGCTTAAGAAAGTCAATAGTGGTGCTGAGAAATAGCTGGGTCTTCTACTGATAAGTTCTAGGATTGGGAAAGAAAGATGGAGTCACTTTATACACCCTGGTGTGCACTAGAGTTATTTCCCAGACTTGGTGGTGCAAACCAGTGTTCTGACAGCTGTGGCATCTGAGAGCTTCTTTATCTGTTCTTCATACATTCTACTCTGGCAGGTGGCTGTTAACCTGGTAATGAAAAGCTAAATAGTTTATTGCATGTGGCAGTTAGCAAGCAGTCAGAGAGTTTGTAGCTTATCTTTGCAATGGAACATGAGTAGTGACCCCCTGGATGTCCTAGAGGATTTCAAAGGAGCCATTTCAGGGATCAGTGGCAGCTCCATTACTGTTTTCATGGTTAATCAATGAAGCACACACTGTGACCATCCATGCTTCCCAGACACATGCCTGCATCTCTCAGCTGCAGGCTGCAGAGAGGGTATACCTTGGAGAAAGATGGGTCAGAAAAGCAGCTGAAAGGGGTGCAGTAGTGCTTAGTAAATTTTCTCCTGCAAGGGAGAGGAAGCCATAGCTCGCTCGGCATGTTTTACTTCACTACCCAGGGAAGATTAACACAGAATTGATGATATGCTTGGTAACCACTTCTACTTGTCTTGGTGTGGCTGAACAAAGCACACGTCATATTCGGAAATAAAAAGCCTTGTTTTAAAGAATAAAAAGCCAATAAAATGAAAACCAAGGTACATTTTCAATGTTACAGAGTGTGTAATTTTTAGGTCTCTTTGTCTTGCATTCACGTGGAAAGTAAGTCCCAGTGTGAATTGTGCCAGGGGAAAAAAAATAAGACACCATTTAAACAAATATGAACACACAGAATCTTAGAATCTAGCTCTCTTTTTCCATCCTACTTACTATATAATTTGCTATGATAATTAATATCCAATTTCTATTACATAGAGAATGCCAAATTACCATCAGTTAATGAGATTTGCTATAGGATTTGTTTTGGAAATTCTTAACTCTGTATTTAAAAAATCTGGCATAAAATAATAGTACACAATATCTTCTAATAACTCCTGTATGTAGAACTCGTGCGTACTTTTTGCAGTGATTTAAACGTTGCTCCCTTATTTTTACTTCTTGATTTCTTTTATACTGAAATTAAACTCGTGGATAGTATTTGGGCAAAAATCAGGACAGACCTGTTTCTGAGACCCTCACAGGGAGAGTTAAAATTTATTTTTTTTTATAATATCATAACCTATTTAAATGTATTTAGTAAATATGTCTATTTAGATAAATAAGACATTTAAAATGTTTAGACCTTGACGGCATACGAGCACTTATAGATATAATGCATTATTCCATAAGTTCCCAGAATGGTTTGATGAGGTGCTGTTCCTATGATGCACATGCTCAGGTTATGTCCATTTAGCAGAATATAGTGGTAGGTTTGCCCCTGGGGCCTGTGAGCTCTCAATGCATGGGTTCTTGGCCATATTTACACTATCATGCGTTTCCTCCCATGGAGAGAACCTCATACCCAGTCACCTGGAGCTCACAGGGTTCACAGCTGGATGAGGCTATTGACACCCTCTCCCACTATGAAAACTAGCCAGTAGGAGAAAGCTGGGCCTCGTGACTATGTATTTCAGAACCATTTTTAATGAATCTATAAATAAGACTTGTTTTAAAACACACATTCCACATGTGTTCTATATAGTCATGCCTACTGAGGTTTTTTTTTTTGTGTGTGTGTGTGTGTATGTGTGTGTGTGTGTGTGTGTTTTATGAAATGCGTGAAACCGGGAGACAAAAAGTGAACAAACCAACCATGTAATTCTACCAGCAAGACAAGGACTACCAATAAAATCTAATGTATATATTCACATATTCTCTATTCAAAGATACTATGAATTTTTTGAAAGTGATACCTTTGTCTTCAAACCTTGGTGACTTCGTGTCTCCTTGGGCTAGTTGGTCATTCTCACAAGTGTCCTGTTATTTCCTAATACAGCTGTTCTACTAGGCAAAGTCTGTGGTCCTGATTGCAGTTTTTTTCTTGAATCTCTGTCATTTTCACTACAGAAACTATCAACCCACGAGCAAGAAGATGTAATAAGAATCGCATCCCAAGACTGAAGCACCAACCAAGGACCATAGATAGATTGGACCTAGACCCCCTACACAGATGTAGCAGATGGGTAGCTCAGGCTTCATGTGGGTTCTCTAGTAAGGGAAGCCAGGGCTGTCTCTGACATGGGCTCAGTTGCCAGCTTTTGATCACTACCCCCTGGCAGCGCTGCCTTGCTGGGCCATAGGGGAAGAGGATGTGCTCAGTCCTGGGACTTGAGACTTGATAAGCTGGCCTGGGTGGGTAGAGGGCTTCCCTTTTCTGAGGAATAGGGGAAGGAGAATGAGGGAAGGAAAGGGGAGTTTGGGACAGGGAGGAAGGAGGGAGCTATGATCAGAATGTAAAGTGAATAAATAAATAAATTAATTAAATAAGAAAAAAGAAGAATCACATCCCATTGTTTGAGTTTCAATTAGGAGGCATGGGCCTCATCCTAATCTTCCTGAGTATCACTTTCTCCTCACCCGATCATTCTGTAAGAAGACACATTATTGGACATGTGGCTACTCTGTAAGCACTAGCAAATGTCACATTCTAGGAATGGTTTATATTAATAATTTGTGTCTAATTATCTATGTGGCTTTGCTGAACAAATACAAGTCATTCCTTTGAAAAATGGCACAACACTCCCATAGTACCTTTTCTAATTTTATATACATCATGGATTTGCTCATTTACTTTTTCTTCTTACTTTATTATAATAACAATCATTCTTAGCTGGGAAAAAATGCAACATACTTGTAATCCTGGCACTCAGGAACCCGACAAAGCATCATGGTTCTGTGCCAGCCTCGGATGCACAGTGAGTTCCAGGGCAGTCTGTGCTACAAGCAAGCTCTTGTATCAACAAACAAACATGCAAAACCCCATGCTTTTTATGAATTCGAGTAACTTATTTTGCATTGTCTTAAATATTTTCTTAAAAATAAAATTATATTTATTGTTTGATTCCTGAGAAACAGTACTTGGAAATGGCCAGGTGGAAAGGTTCTGAAAAATGTGCGAAACACCCAGATGTTTTGAAGCAAAGATTAATTAAGTTGAATGTACTGGATTCAGTACACAAACCTTTTGATGTCACTTGGAGAAATTCTGCCGATGCCACTGGAGCATGGTTTACATGACTCTCATCTGGCAGAGCTTCCATGCTCTCCATTACTAAGTTCCACCAATGACCATATATATACCTGTCTAACGCCTGTCTAAGGTAACTGAGAAAGATACTCTTAGAGAATGGATCTGCACTGACAGTCAGTTTTATGGAGAAGGAGTCCCCTAGAGGAAAGGGAAATGTCTATGAGAACTCATATAACTGAAAAATTGACAGAAAATCACTTTTGTCTTGATTTATTTTGCTCTTTTGTCTCTGTTCTTTTTACCTCTTGGAAGGAAGCCTGCTCAGAGGCTTACCTTTTAGTCAAAATCTTACTTTGATGAGACCTGGGAGAGTTCCTTCCCATCTTCCACCTGTACTTGGCCTGTTCTCTTGGATAGTTGTAGCTGCCATATGGAAAGCATCAGCACACAGCTACTCTGAAGGAAGTTAGTCAGGGTGAAGGAACCTGCCTCTTTGTTGGTCACTCTTGGCTTTTCAATCCTTCATCTGCTTTGTTTCTTGCACACATAGGTTTTGACATGAAGGATGGTGAGGCTAGCACATGGAGAGTTAACAAGGGGCACTAAGATAATCATACTCTGGCATTACTGACTATTTCCACGCCAGTGGGCTTCCATGATAGAGATTTATATGCACAATAATTTCAGGGTCTGAATGAGAAAAACCTTGCAAAGATTGAGAAGCCCACATGCTCTGGATTGGACCAGTTCAAAGATTTGCGTCCACAAATGAGGACCACATACCAAAGGTTTCCATTTTTAGTTCACACCATGTAAAAAAAAAATATTAACATCACCGAATGAATTAAAGCAGAATCTCAGGGCAAGGACATAGATTTTGATGTCATTTGAGAATGTCTCAGTTATTTTTAAGGCATATTGAGGGAGCATTCTCAGAGGAGTTTCGCTGGAATGAACAGCCTTGAGTTGAAAGACAGTCCTCCAGAGACCGCCAATCAGGTAGATTCTGACCTCTAGTGCTTCATTTGTCAGAACCAACTTTGCTGTGTCCTCTGTTGTCAGCAAGATTGCTTTTCTGACATACTTTCAACATGTGAAAACAACTTAAAGTCCACTTCCTAGTAAGCTCTTTGGGGCTGAAAGCCTGGCAAACCCCTCTCAGGCCATAGAGTGACTTCCTGTTCCCTAACCAACAAAGTCAGCCCCTTACCTTTGTTTCAGCTGCAAACTTTTTTTTTTTTTTTTTTTTTTTTTTTCAGCTCTAAGCCATGTTGGGAAGGCCTTGGAATGTTTTTCTTCTTTTCTTTTGTCTGCTCCTATTTGATGAGAGGCTAACGGTATCCACAAAACCAAACTGTTCTCACTGTCCTTCTCCATAGCCACCTTGCTGTACCCCATTTTATACATGATGACTTTATTGTTGGACCCCAGTGTCTGCTCTCCTCGCCCAGCCTCTTCTGCTCAGCACGTAGGAAGCTTTACAAAGGGGATGAAGCCACATCCCTGCTCCTAGAGGGGGAGTGGGGCTTCTTTAGGTTCTGTTTCCCCTCTTTGTATCCATAGACACCGCCTTTTCTACTCCAATAAGCTTTAAGGTCCCAGGGGTTTCAGATGTGTTGACTGCACTGGATCCTGTTGTATCATCCCAAACTTGTCCAGTTTTGGTAAATATTTGCTTTGTTAGCAATTTCAGCTTTCCACATATTTTGTGTGATTGTTACCTTGGTGTAATCTGAGACACAAATATGAAATAAATGGAGAAAAACATTCAAAACAGTTCCGGAAACAAGAAAACAACACGAATATTACCTGTTCTTCTAAAATTCTCACCTGGGAGCAGTGCGCTGGGTGGTGCCATTCTCAATAGGTGGCAATGTTTTAAAAAGGGCTCCAAATGTTTACATTTCAAATGCCTTGTTGGCTGTTTGACAAAGGCTTCCTATCCACTGCACAATGGTGATGGTTAAACATATTTCATACAGCAAATTATTGTTTTTATTATTGTTTATTATTATTAGTTACATTTTATTAACTCTGTATCCCAGCTGTATCCCGCTCTCTTATTCCCTCCCAATCCCACCCTCCCTCCCTCAGCTTCTCCCTGCCCCTTTCCAAGTCCACGGATTGGGGAGGACCTCCTCCCCTTTCGTCTGGCCCTGTTTTATGAGGTATCTTCAGGACTGGCTGCAAAGTCTTCCTCTGTGGCCTAGCAGGACTGCTCCTCCCTTAGGGGGTGGGGAGGTCAAAGAGCCTGCCATTGAGTTCCTGTTAGAGATAGTCCCTCTTCCCCTTACTATGGGAAACCAGTTGGTTCATACAGCAAATTATATAAGGCAGTTCAAAGAAAGTATACATGATGTTAAGTGCAGAAGACCTGCTTTTATTTATCTAGTGCTTTGCCCATTTATTGAGAAAGTTTTGTGTGCATTTAAGATTAATAACCTCTAAAACACATTTAGGGGCTAGAGAGATGGCTCAGCAGTTAAGATTAAGCACATATTGCTCTTGCAGAGGACATGAGTTCAGTTCCAAGACCCCAACTCAGATGACTCACAGCCACCTGTAACTCCAGCCCCAGCAGATCCAATGGACTCTTCTGGCCTCTGTGAGCTCTTCAGTCACAGTTAAAAATACCTCCACACAGACATGCATGCATCCACCTAATAAAAAATAAATCTTTCAAAAAGAATATAGAACATGTTTATTTGCAACGTCCATCCTTGGTTGTGGGTTAGTGTTTTTTAATATTTATTGATAAGGAGCATTGTATATATAAGAAATAAAATAAAAAGGAAAAGAAAAGGAAGAGAATAAAATTTCCCTTATTATTGTTTAACTTTGGAATGTGTGTAAAGATCTTTTCCTAACATTTTTTTTGTACATTTAAGTAGTTAGAGAGATGTGCTAGTTTATAAGATAAAGGGCTATGCTATAGTTAAGAGGGTACTTTGTTTTAGTGATGAAAAAGCATATTCAGTGATCTACTGTATTAACCAGATTTCTTTTTTCATGAACCAAGTGCTAGATACAGAAACTTACTAAGTGTAGTTAGCTTGCTCAGTTTTGGAGGCTGCAATCTAGATGACATAACAAAGGCATTCTGCAAGAGACGACCCATGGCCTTATCACCTCATGGTATGAGTTGCAACAGTGGAAGGGTTTTCAAGAGAAAGGTAGCTGATTAGTGTCCTACTATCCATTCTTTTTTAATATTTATTTATTTACTATTTATACAGCACACCAGAAGAGGGCACTAGACCTGACTATAGATGGTTGTGAGCCATCATGTGGTTGCTAGGAATTGAGCTCACGATCTTCGGAAGAATAGCCAGTGTTCTTAACCTCTGAGCCATCTTTCTAGCCTACTATCCATTCCAAGAGCATCCTTCCAACAATCTATGTACCTGTCTTTAGACCCATTACTTATAGGTGTCATACCAAATACCAATGCTGTGGGGCCAAAACTCCAGGGTCCCTCCAGGATCACCAGATGTAAATCACAGCATCAACTTCATCCTCATATCCACACACATGAACACTGAGCATGCCTACACGCGTACCACTAACTCTCCACCTTTGTGGAGGGAAGAAGAGTGCTGAGACTTGCAGGCCCCTAGCCATGCTCCCAAGCAAAAATCTTTGTATCTAAGGAATGAAATAGGTAGTGATAGAGAAAGATACCCAATGTTTTCCTCTGGTTTCATCTGCCTACATGTGAAATACATAAAACTCTCTGTCTCTGTCTCTCCCCCTCTCACACACACATACAAATTGTTACATTTCCATAATGATTTGAATATAAATTATTGTTACCAGCAAATTCATTTTGAGAAAAAGAAAGCAAGAATCACATTTCATTTTTCTGCTAGACATTGTGTATTTTGCTGAAGGCTATGTTGAGTGTTTCCGTAGACTTGCTGAAATCAGCAAAACAAAAATTCTAATAATTAATTTTACACACATGATTAAAGAAATTGAGTTCTACAAACCTATAGATTCTAAAAATTAATGAACTGAAGTAAAAGCACGCTTTGCAAGAATGAATAATTTAAAATAGAGGAGTAAAACATAAATACACTCTTCTCTAAGAAGTCGTTAGAGAATTCCTAGAGGCTTTCAAGATGCTATTCAATAATTCTATGAAAAAGTTCTATGTTTTCACCAGGCTTTTCAATTATACTCTCTCATTTACATGTTAGCAAAAAACTCTTACAACTGCTTGTCATTATTCTCAGCACTCTTATTGAAAATAAATTAAACACCTTTTATTTGCAAAACAGTTACCCCATTTAATTATAATCAAACATCAGCATATTTATTCACATAAAATAAAAATTTATTTCCCTAATGATCAAAGTTACTTATGCCAGGTTTGTTCACATATTTTTTATCCCCCCCCCTTATAATCTCTCGAATGATAACAAATAGCCAGTGGAATTCAAAGTTTTTGTCAGCATCTGGATATTTAAAGCAAAAAAAAAAAATGTATTGTTGATTTTACCTATGAGTGACAAATTGAGATCTATAACTAACACTCATTACATTCTTACCTTGTTATGTAAACCCATCTCTGATTCTTGCCCCTGCTATGAAGTTCAGGTAAAATTGATTACTTCCATCTTTGCACCTCCTGTTTGGCTGTGAGCTATGAAAATCAACTGCATACTTTAAACGGCAATGGAAGTTACTGGTAAAGCCAGCTGGGCTCTTAATACAACTTACCATTGAGTTTTCTCACTATTGACTCCTGATCATCTGCCTACCACTAGGGAGATCAGCTTCACAGTAGACATGGTGGGTCACTTTTGCCAGTATCTCTATATCTTTAGTACCTGGAAAGGAAGCCCACTGGCTTTGTTGGGATAAGATCCAATAGTGTAACAACTGATTCAGAGAGAGAAGAAATAACTTCTCTTGGGGTGTACTGAGTAAGCCTTTGTTCCCCACATAATAAAACAAATGAATAAAGATGTATTTGCATACGGGAGTGCTCTCTAGCCAATGATAACATAAGTTCAAATTCTGCCTAACACCCATATAACCTTTCTAAAAACTACTGCTTTTCTCTCTTACCTAGGTGGCCACACATTTCATCCCCAACCAAGGAAAAATATAAAATTGTGTCTCCATGGACATTTATTATTTATTATCCTTGAATGCTTCTAGGATTTTTTTTTTTGAAGCACACAGGTTGAATTATCACCAACATACTTAGTATAGAGTGCCAGTAGTCAGGCAGGAACAAGTATGGTACATATTTGTTAGCTTTTTAAAAAATTTATTGTTATATTAATTACAGTTTATTCACTTTGCATCCTAGCTATAGCCCCCTCCCTCATTCTCTCCCAATCCCACCTTCACTCCCTCATGTCCTCCAGATGATCTGTTGTTGTACAGGATTGTTTTGGAAATTCTGGGGTTTGCCTCTCCATATAAAATTGAGAATTGTTCTTTCAAGGTCTGTAAAGAATTGTGTTGGTATTTTGATGGGAATTGCATTGAATGTGTAGATTGCCTTTGGCAGAATGGCCATTTTCACAATGTTAATTCTACCTATCCATGAGCACGGGAGATCTTTCCATCTTCTGATATCTTCTATTTCTTTTGTCAGAGACTTGAAGTTTTTTTTCAAATAGGTCTTTCACCTGCTTGGGAGAACTACCCAGCTAACTGAACCTAACTTTTAAAGTCAAGGTATTATCAAACTTTGTTAACTACCGCATTGAAAGCAAATTAAACACTTATAGATTTAGTTTCTTTCGTCTTCCTATTTCATCCAGGGATAAGCAGCTTGTCATAGACTTCTTGCTACTTCCTGTGCCAAGCTTGAAATCAGTACATTTTTAGACCTATGTCCTTGATTAACTTACTTTAAGCATGGAGAAGGGTATGACTCATTAATTGGAAAAGCATAACACCAGGGGAAGAGACTCACTCTAACTTCAGTCTCTTTTCTCTCCGTTCTGCAAAGAAACAAAAGTATACTTCTCCTCTCCATCCTGTCAATTTCACTTCAGTGACTACAAGTGCCAGCCCTGATGGCTATGGCAGTTAGGTTCTGTGATACTCATACCTAGTTGCTGTCAAAACCTATCCTGCACCTATAGAGAAAATATTGTCTCCTTCTCTATTTACTCTTTTGCTTCTCGATTTGTTCACAACACATGGAAAGGCTGTTGTAACATACCAGGACTTATTGAAGAAGCCATTCAAGATGCTAGGCCATATTAGTGAGAGAGTGATGGGACCAGCTTAGCTCTATTGTGCGACCCTGGCACAAAGCTGATGTTTGTTGTAGAGATTGTGCCTCTGTGTAGTCAGTGATATAGCCTGGGGCCGGCTGTGGGCTTAGCACAGAGGACTGAAAGTAGTATGAGGTTGTCTGCAATTTGTCCCTTTTAACCATGAAAGAAAATAATGAATATTCTTTAAGATTCTTGCAGAAATTTATTTGTTTTATTTTATGTGTATGAGTGTTTTCCCTGCATGTAAGTATGCATATCACATGCATATCTGATTCCCAGAGGAGGAGGTCAAGTTGATGCCCTGGAGCTAGCATGGTTCTGGGACTGGGTACCCAGGTCCGATTTAAGAATAATGAGTGTTTCTAACCACTGAGCAATGTCTTCAGTCCTGTCTTTCTAAGCAATATCCACGCTTCAGGGAAAAAGGTGGCAAAGAATTTTCTTGGAGGTCTGAGACATGATGGGAAGGTACGAAGAAGCCTTCAGATTTGTCTTCTTATCGTGAGCCAGCTGTCCAGATTCCACTGTGGGCAGGTGGAGGAGCCCCCTCTGCTTCCTCTTCTCAGTGATTCCTTCAGCTTTGGGGGCTCCACCTCACAAATTCTTAGAGCTAAAAACACTAGGACATGTAGAACTGAAGTGTTCTCACTCAGGGTTTAGAAAAGAACTGCACCTAGCTTCTACATGTGAGTGAGTCACAGATATGAAGTTGTCACGGTGTGTGTGTATGTGTGTGTGTGTGTGTGTGTGTGTGTGTGTGTGTGTGTGTGTGAATGCGTACAAGCTTCTCACTGAGATCAAACATTAGACAAGAGTGTACCAGATCGTTGTATTGTACACATGAGATGTGCAGTCACATGTTATTTTGTGACGTCTGCTTGGTCACCATAGCAGGCAGAGATGATGTTTGTACAACCAAGAGTGCGGTAGAGGATTTAGTAGCTGAAAATTATAAGAGAAAACTGGATTTCTTTTTTGATTAATAACGTCTTAGCAAAAACAATTCCCTACATGCAAAGTAAGACTTTCTTGCTAGAAGCATACAAACGTCGGTGGTTCTTCAGTGTAGTATTAAATTAAACTTGACATCATTTTGAAATATTCTAATTTGTGGGAAAAGATATGTTAAGTATTCTTCTAAACTAGTTTGAGAAGATTGATATAAAGATGTGGACTGCAGAGATGAGGACGACAGGGACAGATGTGGGGGAAGTCTTTAATTACATTGCTTAACCATTAAAAACAAGCCACTCACCCTAAGTCTGAAGAGGGTAAGCAAAGATTCTTCACAGTTTTTCCTTCTCGTCTGTGAAAAATTGAAAAGACAAAGTTAATAACTGGCTCCTTCAACCCACCTTGAAACTGTTATTCTTGATGCTAAAATTAAAATGTTTACAATTTTCTTTAGGTCAGCTAAAGAATTACCTTAGTGGCTTGCATATGTACCCCTGCCAAGCAATCATAATAATTTGTTTATTTGTTTGTTTTGAAACTGTGAGAAATATATGAGGACCTTTTTTAAAGTGCTTAGCATGCGTTTGCATATATATGCTGGCTCTTTCTCTGTATTTGTGATGATTATATGCCTATCAAAACTGAGAGAAATCGTCAGTGCAAATATAACTGAGGGTCTTAGAACTCGGCTGTCAGCAAGTTAAGGAGCATTATTGAGCAGGCACAGTTGTCTGAATGCATTAAACTCTAAGTGGATCAAAGTGGGGAATATTTCACAAAGATTTGCTTCTTAAGAAGCTCATGTGAAAAGCTGAGTTATCTCCCCAACCCTCATAGAAACTGCTGCCTTGGCAGTGAAAGTTCTCTTGTCCATTTGTTGAAAGTCACAGGATGGCTTAGTTCAGGAGACTGACAGTGTGGCTCTCCATAGGAGTTTCAGATTGGTGCTTAGATTCCTTAAGACAGCACTATTAACCTCATATGACAAGGAGATGAGTTATTACTGCACAGCAAGACATAGTTTCATCAAATGCAAGCAACTAGCATTTTCTTTTTCTTTTTTTTTTTTTTCTTTTTCAGTATGGTCTCATGTTGTCCAGCTTGGTTTCAACTGTACTTTATGCAGATTAGGTTTACTTTAAACTTCTGACTCATCTGCCATCACCTTTTGAACGATGTAACTATAGACTCATGCCACCATGCTGGGTTTATGTGGTATTGGAGAGTGAAGACAGGTCGACTGTTGTTAGTCAAGTATCTTGCTAACTAGCTACATCATCAACTCTATTACTCTTTAATAAGGAAAACATGGGCACTCAAACATTGAGATACCAAGGTGCTAGGTTCCTTGCAATGGTTTGTTTGATATTCATTCATTCATTCATTTCTTTATTTTTGTTGACCTCCTCCTCTACTTCCTTCACTTTCTCCTTCCACCGGGAGGGGGGAGACTTCCTTTTATTATTTAACTAGGTCATTCTATTCTCTATCTTTAGTTGAAAACAGAAAACTTCACCAGATTAACTATGGCAGGGAAGAATGATAGAGTACAAGGGGGAATCCATTTTCCTACAACCTCTGTTTCAGAATTTTTTTTTTAAATTTATAAACAAATGAGTAACAAAACACACAAAAAGAATACAAAAATCACTCTTTATGAAAAAATTACTGGTTATGAATTAAGCACTATTGTCACATTGGTTTTTCTAAAATCTATACACAAGACAGATTCCCCAAGCAGAATGTGTGTGTAGCTACTGTCTCTTTCTTCTGAGAAAATAGAGTTCTTTTGGGGGTTGATGTTATACAATTTATTCACCCTGTGACCCCTTTAGCATCTAAATGTGCTGAATGGAAAATAAGATGCAGTGTCCTGCTCAGCTCTGACCCTCTGGTGGAATTCTGAGACTGTGGACATAGGCCTAAGCATCACTATGAGCTACCTCAGCCACTGGGAGCAGTCATGACAGTTACTGCCTACTGCTTCAGTTCATTTCACTCAGTCTACATGAAGATGTCTGAGGCTGCCTCTTCCTGAAGTGAAGAGGGAGCTTGGGGGAAGACAATAGACAGAAATAGAGTGAAGAGCCCCCAGACTGAGAATCACCCTTTCTTTAAATGAGCTGTTCACACATTTTATGTCAGAAGATGTGCACAGGACTAATTGACCAGGACTGAGGACAATGTCCAGTCATCTGCACATTATAATTTATGGTAGAAAATAATCTACCAAACATTTTAACAAAAACCTGTGATTCTGGGTACCATGGCAGATTTCTACTTTTGTTTCTTGAAGACTTTCATATTGGTTTTTAATTAACTTTTTAACATTTAACATGTCCTCCCTTCTGTCTCCTCCTTCAAACCCTCCCATGGCTCACACTGAGTGTGAACATGTAAGAAGTCAGGGTAACACGCCTTAATATGTGTCTGTGAAGCTCTTCTCGGGCTAACTAAAGGTGAAAACCCACCTTCAATACATCTGTCAGTCCCTGCACTCTGCCCAAAGTTTGGCCGTGAATCTCAGCATCTGATTTGACACACTGCTGGGTAGAGTATTTCAGAGGCCCTTTGCGGTAGGCTCCTGTCCTGTTCCCTGTTTTCTCTCTCTTCCAATGACCATTCTATTTGCCTTTCTGAGTGAGGATTGTGCATCTTACCTAGGGTCCTCCTTCTTGCTTAGGTGAACAGATTTTAATATGTTTATCATTTTCTAACATGTTCTAGACATGTAAATTCTAAATTACAATGATTTTTTACTGATATATGAGAGAAACCCAATTTTCAAGCTAGCAATGTAATGTCCTTTATTTTTTTGTGTATATTTTTGGTATATGCCAATGTCTGTGTCTATTTCTTTTCACAGAATAGTTAACATATTTATTTATTACACCATGAGACTAGAGGCCTATCACCTTGTTGAAATGATTACCAACCCTGTGATTATCATTTTATAATATTCTTCAGAACTTCCTTGCTGGCTTCTATAATTACTAGGCTTTTATGGAACATAGTAGACATAAGTAAAAATGGTACAGATCTAATGAAATAAGCACCTGCCGGAGGCCACCTAGCTGTATAATCTTCAAGGTGACCTAGCGAAATTATTCTGCCCACACAATGGCTTTTATTAGTTCCCATGTTATTAGCAAAGGTATAAGTAATTATATGGTAAATATCAGTTCATCATAGATAACAATAGTCTAATAAAGAGCTTCAATGATTCATATGTCTTTCCAAAGATACTATACTGTGGAAACAACTTCAGAAATTCTGAAGTACAAGCTTTAATATGTCCTTTAACAAATATGTAGTTTAGGATAATGTCATGTACTTTTTCAGAAGACCTTCATTATTTTTCCAACTTGAAGAGTGACACTTTAAATATATATATATATATTTATTACACATATGTGTGTATATATGTACACATACATATATGTACACACAGACTCGTATGTATAAATGCGTATATGCACATGTAAGTGGTTTTTACTGGACTTTGTAGTAAACATACCTTGATGAGATAATATATGCTGACACTTTTATGAGAAATGCCGTAAGTCTGAGGAAGCAAGGTGAGGTGTTAGGACGCTGGTTCTTAATCTGTGCGTCACAACCTCTTTGGGGGTTGAATACCCATCACAGGGCCACATATCAGATATTTACATTATTATTCAGGACAGTAGAAAAATCGAGGTTATGAAGTAGCAACAAAAATAAATTATAGCTGAGGACACCACAACAGGAGGTATTGTATTAAAGGGTCACAGCACAAAGACAATAGAAAACTGCTACACTAGAGAAGAGACCAAAAAGTTGGAGACAGACACAAAGGATCCCTGGGCAGCTGGCTGCCACTTTGGTTTAGGTAGAAAGTACAAGTTTCATCTGACAACATCTGTGTCACAGGAAACGGTAGTTTATTTTGGGGGTTCTCCGACTGTGGGAAAAGAGAGTAATTCATCCGCAAACATCCTTCTCCCTCTGTCTCAGACTGTCCTCTCCATAGTGTTAGCCCTCTATGTTTCCAGCCTGCTTTCCTGGACTTTTCATCAGCCAATGATGGACTCCAGGGAAGTTAGTCCTTTCGTAAGATGGACATAATCACTGATGTCCTGCAGCAGAATGGGTGTGATCACACAACGTGAAAGGATTGTGTCTGTAATATAATGATTTGTTTTTATAAAAAAAATACAGAAAAAGTTTAGTAAGTAGAAAATTTTGAAAAAAATTCAAAACATATTTTTGGAGTAAATTAATATTTGTGAATGGCTCTATGTTTTAATTTTTTAAAAATTTTGTGGCAATGGATTATTTTTCAAATACAAGAAAAAATAGTTATCAAATGATATAAACTGCAAAAGATCATTGAAAAAGTGAAGGTTTCCAGTTTGCTTTGTGGGATTTTTTTTTTAATCTTGATGTCATGAGTGTTCAGATAGCAAACAGGAAAACACATTACGATTTTAATTACGTAGATGGATGGAAAATCAGCACATACAAAGAGAACTAACTGACTTCTCAGCATATTTTGTTGCACATAATAACTTGTTCACTGAAGTGTTACTTCTAAGTGCAAGCATATGAGAAAAAGATATAAAATCTATGGAAAATTGATTTATCAAATGAGCTCATGGAATAGGACATACTATCAGCCATTAAAACAGTGCAAAACAACAGTGTAAAATTTGTCAGTAATAACTTTTCCCCACAGCTATTTGAACATATAAGTTCATAGATCAGGTTCTTTTTTTCTGTTTCTCATATTAAAAATTAAAGGATGATGAGGTAGTAAAATTAGAAAATAGATAAAAACTTAACATGGGTGGGAGAAATTGCATACTTTTATTTAATTAAAAAAGCTGACTCCAAATAAATTCTGGCACACCAAGATCAAAGAACACAGCCTTGTGAAGAAGTATGAATACTTACTCTGTAACTATGGAATTTCAGCTATGTGGAAGGAGATGAATTTTATTAAATATACATACATACATACATACATATGTATGTATGCACACACTTATATGCATGTACACACAAGAACACACATATATACACATTTATGTGTATGTACATGTATGTATGTATGTATGTATGTATGTATGTATTAGTGCCACAAAGGCTAGAAGAAGGCATTGGATCCCTAGAGCTGAGCTGAAGTTACAGAGGATGTGAAGTGCCATATAGGTGCTGGACAACGAACCCAGGTACTTTGGAATGCCAGCCAGTTCTCTTAACAGCTGAGTCAGTTCTCCAGCCCTCAGTATATTTATTCTAATTAAAAAGACTTTAGTACATTGTGTGTGCATGTGTATTGGTACCATGCACATTGCTCAGAGGGCAGCTTCTGTAAATTAGTTATCTCTTTCACTATGTGGTCCCTAGGTCTTAAAACAAGGTCAGTCTTTTTGGTTAAAGGCAAGCACTTTAACCAAAGTGCCATCTGACTGCCCTATGCTTAAATAATTCTTTCTTAAGCTCACTACATTATTTTTGTAGTGAGAAAAGAGTTTCAGTGAGAGTCAACGTATTTTAAAGAGGTGTTTAGGGCGTTAAGCATTCAGCTCACATTTATTTTCCCTTCCTTGCATTTGCTTCTGTCCCCCTCTTCTTAATCCTCACGTCCATCCACATTTCTATTTTCATGGTCAAAAAGAACTTCCTGGCGGTCCAACCCAACCACACACCTTTTTTGATAGCTTGTTTTGATCTCTCTACAACATCCATTCAGACTTGCAGCTCTTCTCAGTCTTCACTGTTAATGGAACATTTGCTCTTATCTTTCTTCTTAGACAGACCTTAAATTTCTCCCAGTGAGGTCAGTACCTTTTTTCGTGAATATAATTTTGAAATTAGCATCTTTAGTCGAATGCTACTCACATAGGTTTGTACACAAAAACGTGTTGTGATATAATTTCTCCATGTCCTTTAAATTAAAATTTATACATACGTTGAACTTATCTTGCACATAAGCATTCTTCTGCCCTTGAAATTTGCCAGATTTCCTTTTTTGCTTTTATAAACAATTTTTATTATCATTTATTACAATTTATTAAAATTTGTATTCTGGCTGTGGCCCCCTCCCTTGTCTTCTCCCAATATCACCCTCCTCCCTCTTCTCCTCCCAGGCCCCTTTACCTAGTTCACTGATAGGGTAGGACCTCCTCCCCTTCCATATGACCCTGGTCTATCAGGTATCATCAGGACTGGCTACATTTTCTTTCTCTGTGGCCTGGCAAGGCTGTACCCTGCAGGGGGAGGTGATCAGAGATCTTGTCACTGAGTTCATGCCAGAGAAAGCTCCTGCTCCCCTTACTAGGGACCACACTTGGAGAATGAATCTAAGGGCTGCATCAGAGCCAGGGGTTTATCACCATATTTTTTAAGAGAACCATTATTTATCTATTTCCTAAGCCCAAACATTGATTGTCCATGTTGTATTCATTTTGACTTATATAAATTTTATATTTTCTTTTTCCTTTATAAAACTTATAAAGAGATGCTGAGCCTGATGGCCAACTGATGGGCAGAGTGAATGGAATTTTATGTGAGAAGTGGGAAATAGTAAGAGCTGGAGGGGACGGGAACTCCACAAGGAGAGCAACAGAACAAGAAAATTTGAACACAGGGAACTTCCCAGAAAATCATACTCCAACCAAGGACTATTCGTAGAGATGACCTGGAACCCCTGCACAGGTGTAGCCCATGGCAGTTCAGTGTCCAAGTGGGTTACATAGTAATGGGAAGAGGGACTGCCTCTGACATAATCTGATTGGCCTGCTCTTTGATCACCTCCCCCTGAGGGGGGAGCAGCCTTACCAGGCCACAGTAGAGGACAATGCAGCCACTTTTGATGAGAACTGATAGACTAAGATCAGAAAGAAGAGGAGAACCTCCCCTATCAGTGGACTTGGGGAGTGGCATGCATGCAGAAAGGGGAGGGAGGGTGGGATCAGGAGGGGAGGAGGGAAGGGCTTATGGGGGGATACAAAATGAATAAAGTGTAATTAATAAAAAAAAAATAAAGCTTTAAGAGAGACAGAAAAAAAAACTTATAAAGGAAGGGATGAACATAACAATAATAATTTTTGAAGAGAAAGTTCACTTAGCATTTTCCCAGAAAATAAAACTATAAATGTTTTTTTTTTAAATATAACTTTCAAAAATTACCTCACATTCTTTACTAAACTCTTTTGTTGTCATTAGTGAAGCTCGTGCCCTAAGGTTGCTTTGAACATTTTTAGCTTTCTTCACCCTTACTATCCAAACTGCTTCAGAAAATGACAGGTACTTCAAAAATGTGACAGATGTTTCATGAATGAGTAAGGAAGGAAGACAGAAACACACAGAGGACTGCAGATACTGATGACACACTAAGAAGATATTAAGGCCAGCAGAGTAAAGACACAAAGGTTTTGTGTGTGTGTGTGTGTGTGTGAACTATCATAAATAATAAGAGCAAAGAATGATATAGGATGCTGATGTGCAGAACTGTCAGAACAGTTTCTAAAAAAGTCATATGGCCCAGAGAAGTGATGAATAGAGAGATGGCATATGTCATGTCTCATTCTTTCTGAAGATGCAGCTCTTAGGGGGACGCTCATGCTCTTGTACGTAACCCCCAACCCATGTTCCTGTAAGTGATCCTTCAGCCATGTTTCTGTCAAAAACCCCAGTAAACTCAGAGACTCACTAAGCTGGACTTGTGTGAAATTATTCCTTTGATCTGTTGCTGACCTCTCTGAAGTGTGCAGACATTTGCTTATGTGTCCCAGGAAAACGTTAACACAATAAGGGGCCACAATTCACAATATTAAAATGTCTCACTGATCCCGAAGGGGTAGTGTAATTTTCTTCACTCCCCCAAATGGCTTGATGTTTCACACTTTGAGAACACATGAGTTGGCATATTACACTTTACATGTTCTGATCTTAATGAGTATTTCTGTGAAAACAGGAAATATATTTAAGAGGTGCACATGGATTCCTATTTGTCTGCCAAAACTTTACTTAAAGTTTTCTAGTGTTTAGAATAAAATGAAACAAAACAAAAACCACAAATACAATTGTGATTAGACGTTATTAAGAAATATGAAATATAGTACACAAACATTTCTCTAGTCAGGGTATTGGTCTGAGTGTCCTTATTTTATATACCATGAATTTTTTTAGAAGCTGCATTTTATCATCATTGTTCACTAATATTATTTGTGGCAGGAGTTGATGCAATTCCAGCGTTTCCTTTTTTATCCCTTAATATAGGCTTAAATAGCCTTGGTGACACAGCTGTAAAAGATATTAAATGCTTCGCTAATTTAAACCAATATAACAAATCTAATCTGGAACTCCACATAAGAAAGGAGAAGACTCACTGAAAATGTGAGCTTTCAGACATTATTCATTCCTTTTGGCCTATATTAGCTGCCCTGGAAGACTCTACTCACAGGTAAAGCAGGTTGCAGCGTGTATCTCCTTTGGTTCTGTACTTTATCATCATCATCATCATCATCACCATCATTCTCACCTTATTCTTCTCACCACAGAAAGCAGCACAAACATTTATATTTATCTTGTTCACAGTCAATGCAAAAATAGAACTCAGGCAGGTGTCTAGTTTAGACTTCCTGTGAAATAATTACTGAAAGTTCCACCTTATTTCACCCAGCCCTAGAGTAGATACTTCCTGGAATGCTGTTTTCCATTTTCCTCTTTATTTATGTACTGTATTCCAAAAAATATGGAACCAAAGTTCTCTGGACATTCGGGGTAGGGTTCAATAGCAACTTATGAATAACTCTAAGGTTTTGGAAAACGGGCATCAATCTATGGAACCTCAGAGTGCCTGGGTAGCAGATGTTTTATGTGAAGGTAGGGTAGTCTCTACAACTGTTTGAAAATGTATCACTTCTCATTTTTCTTTTTACATTCTTTCCATTAAATGGACCCATATCTATCACTCTGCACCAAATTAAAGTTCAAATGGATCAAAGATATCAACATAAAACAAGACATACTAAATCTATTGGAAGAAAAATTGGGAAAGAACCTTGAACTCATTGGCACAGGAGACAGTTTCCTGAACAGAACACCAACAGCTCAGGCTTTAAGATCAATAATAAATAAATGGGACCTCCTGAAACTGTGAAGCTTCTGTAAAGCAAAGTACACTGTCAACAGAACAAAAGACCATTCTACAGATTGGGAAAAGATCTTTACCAACTCTATATCTGATAGAGGGCTAATATCCAGAATATATAAAGAACTCAAGAAATTAGACACCAACAAACCAAATAATCCAATTAAAAATTGGGTACAGAGCTAAGCAGAGATCTCTCAACAGAAGACTATCGAACGGCATAGAAACACTTAAAGAAATGCTCAACATCCTTAGTCATCAAGGAAATGCAAATCAAAACTCATTTTTCTTAGATTTAAAAAAATAAGACTTTAGGGCCTGTGGAGATGACTTCGCCAGAAGAATGCTTGTTGAACACACATGAAGAACTGAGTTTAGATCCCCAGAACCCATGTTGAAAGCCAGTGGTGTTTACCTGTGACCCCAATGTTGAGAAGGTGGGCACAGAGAGTTATTGTTCAGTCTAGACAGTTAGCAAAAGATCTGAGGAGACTCTTTCTGAAAAACAAAACAAAACAATACAAAACAAACAAAAAATGTTGACAACAACAGTGAAAGACACCCAGTGTTCACCTCTGACCTTATGCACCCACATTCACCATACACAGGTGTAGATGAATTTTAATTCCGCAACATGGCTGCTCTGGGATTACATCCAAAGACCTTCTAGGTCTGTGTGATCTGGCTAGAATGCAGACACACTCCACAACTTTAATCCCTCTTGCTAAAATACAGACACACCCTTAGCACACACCTTTAATCTCAAACAATGAAGTCTAATTGAGGGGCAGACAATAGGATATGCCAGACTCTCCTGAGAGTAGATGTGAAGGAGAGGCTACTTAAGAACAGTTCAGGGAGAGAGAGAGAGAGAAGTGAGTTTTCTGCAGTTCAATTGAATGCAGTTGAGTTCAGTTGAGTTTGTGCAGTTCTGTTCAGTTCACGCAGTCAGTGCAGTTCAGTTTGTAGAGTTCAGAGGCAGTTTTTTTTCCAAGCAGAGAAGTTCAGTCCAAAGCTGAGAGAAATCATTTTAAATCAGTCAGCTTGGAGAGCAGTTTGAGCCAGAACAGTTGAGTCAAACTGGCCAGCCAGAGTCCAGAAAGAACTAGAAACGGTGAGCTTATTCAAAGTGTGTTTGTGTGTGTGGGATTTCTAATTTTGGCCCTTTGTCTCTGTTAATCTTACTACTTAAGATTCTGATAAAAATCAGGACTTACGCTGTACGGAATGGCTTTTAAAGTATTTTCCTATTTTTATTGCTACAACCAAACTGCATTCAGAAGCAAATTATTGTATCAAGAAGTGAATGGCTTAAATAAATGTTTTTATTGAAGTGACATGCAGTTGAAAATGGCGTCATTTATGGAACATAGCTGCATAATTTGCTGCTTTGTAGAAGAAGGTGACTGTCTTGGAAAAAATCAAGATGGCAGGAAAGGGAGGAAAACATATTTACAGAAAACAAAGGAGCTGCCAGGTTTGCGGGGCTCGCTGACTACCAGGCAACATTGCTGGTGCACTGCAAATTTGATCATTGGGGGTTAACTCGGTTGTATTCCTGTTGATTTCCCAAATAGTCGTCTTTTCATCCTCTTCCCTTCAGATACATTGTCAGTTATTGCCCACCAATTGCGCTCCTTTTCGAGCCAACTGCAGGTAATGAGATGCTGATTGGGGATTCTAGAATTCACTTGCCGATGATTATGTGTTATTTTAACAGGAGAATGACAATAATTTCCTGTAATGCCACTTGTTAAGGTAATTATGCTATAATTGCCTTATCAAGGTGTCATAGAGGAGAGGGGAGAAATTCCAGGATTTCACAGCTGCTGTCAGGCTCCTTTAAGATTTTTCTTGAAACTGCATTGTCAGCCATGAAGATAAATCGCTTTTAAACCTGGACATAGTTGTTCTGAGTAGAGTAGAGAAACTGAAAGTTTTTTAAGAGTAAATTTTAAAAATTCTAGTATTACAACAATTTGGTGAATATATACACACATATACTATATGTATATATATATCTATATATCTATATCTATATATATACCACTATCTGTATATATACATTATATACAATATATGTACATAAAAATGATAATACCATATGTATATATGTGAATGAATTTGAATATTATAAATATATAATTATAAATTAATATATGTTCCAAATAAGTGTTACGCAAAATGTTTCTATTTCAAGAGAACATAGTTATTTTGTAGAAAATTTAAGACCAAGTTAACTATTATACATTTAGTAGCATGTATTACAGGAAACAATGTATTCCAGGAGACAGAAAAACATGACTGTAGCTTAAAATTTAATAGAAGACAACATTCTAGACTAGGAGAGAAATCAGCAACACATTTGCGATCAGAGGAGAATTGATCAGTAATTTATCAGTAACTCAGAGATGCTATTAGAGGCTCCATATTCTGAAAAGACTCAGGATATCTGGACAGCCGATGGGTATGGAGAGTTTCTAATGTTGTTTGCAGATAAGTTTATTAGTTCTAATTATCTTATGTGTAAATGAAACTTTAGGATGTGGACAGGTACCTCAGTTCATGTAAGACATCATGTAAGAATGATAATTTCCTGTATCATTACTATAGTGTGCAAGAGTAAAAATTTTTAAAGAAGGCTTTTATAAAATATTATGAAATTCTGCTCCTAAATATAGGAGATTTAAATGTTTCTTATGTACACATTGAATTTGGATTCTATTTGTAAGAAGAGACAATCGCTTGTGATAAAACAAAACACACTGACACACAGCAGTGAGCAGGAATGTTGAAAAGGAAGAAGACAAGACAGATTGACAGTGGGTTGATAAAGTGGCATGGAAAAAGGCGTTTTTTTTGTTGTTGTTGTTTTTGTTGTTGTTTTGTTTTTTTGTTTTGTATTCTACCTAGAAGAAGTTGACAGAGTTTACTGTGTGATAAGTTGGTGGAAAGCTTTGTACTGGTGTTTTAGTAGGAAACAAGTGGTTATCCATTGAATACAACTTTTGATGTAGGGATGGGGCACATCTACGATGTTCAGCTCTAGGACGCCATCTGGTGTAGACCTTTGCAGGTCCTGTGCTGCCGCAGTCTGAGTTCATAAGTACTGTTCTGTTGATTTAGAAGGCCTTGTTTCCTTAGTATCCTCCATCCTTTCTGGCTCTTACTCTTCTTCTGCTTCTCCTATGCAGAGGTCACCGAGCCCTGAGGGTAGGAGTTTATGTAAATGTCATTTTTATCTCCTCTGCGGAAGGGTTGAGATAAGAGCCATTCCCAAACCCTTCTAGCTCTTTTTGAACTCTCTCTGCAGAGAGAGTTCAAACTAAATCTGGCAATATACTTTAATCTTCTGGTTCCTTCTTGTTCTCTGGCTCATTCTATCTTCACGTGTGTCTAGTTTGTTCTCTCTGCATCCTTCCTCTATAAAATTGTCCTGGTAAAAAAACTCTCAGTGAAAACCCTCTGGTCTCTCTTCCTGTGCTGCTCTTAAATAGTCTACCTTTCCTGTCTTCTTTTCATGAGTGTAGGGAGTGTACTATCTCCTCTGAGTTATCACTCTCTCTGCCCCTCAATTAGATGTCACTTTCAAACATGACTACTCCCTTTTAAAAACAAACCTTGCATTCGTTGTTTGGACTTAAAGTTGTGTAGTAAGGGCATGTGTATATTCCACTGAGATCTTACTGTATTCCAGATCCTGTCTTCATTCCATTGGGATCACATAGACCTAGAAGGTCTTTGGATGTGATCCGTTGCCAGAGCAGCTATGTTGCTGGGCTAAAATTCCACTACAACTTATTTGGTTGAGACATCCCATTTAGAGTGGAGTGTTCCAAGGTCCCTCACTTTCAGTGTAATGTTTGACTGTGGGTTTCAGTATTTGTTCCCATCTGCTGCAGGAAGAAGCTTTTCTGATGATGGCTGAGCAAGGTATGGATGTATGAAAATTATAGAATGTTATTTAGGTGTGATTTCATACTATCTTAAAAAATTATAGTGGTAGTTTGTTTTAGGTCCTTGGGCTATCTACTTTCAGGTTCTCGGTAGCCGAATCAGTGTCAAATATGTGTTCTATCTTGTAGAGTGAGCCTTAAATCAAATCAGATACTGTTTGGTCATCACGTAAACTTTCTGCCTTTACTACCCTAGCATATCTTATAGGTGGTGCACCATTGTACACAAAGGGCTTGTGGCTGGCTTGATTTTACATTTCTCTTTTGAGAATGTGCAGAGGTCTTTTCTGAACAGAAGAATGCTAGAATGCAGGAGTGAAGGCTCTATATTGGCATCAGCTCAACTTTTTTCATGTTCAATGTTGTGTAGATGTTGTCTTCAGCATTGGGCTTTTATGCACAATGTAATGTGTACCACCTGTAAGATACTGAACAATTCTCTGCTCAATAAAACATGGGTTAAGATAGAAATAAAAAGAAATTAAAGACTTTCTAGAATTCAATGCAAATTAATAAACAACATGCTAAAACTTATGAGACCCAATGAAAGCAGTGCTAAGAGGAAAGCTCATAGTACTAAGTGTCTACAGAAAAAATTGGAGAGATCGCATATTAGCAACTTAATAGAACAGTCAAAATATCAAAACAAAAAGAGGTAGGCACACCCAAAAGGAGTAGATGGCAACAAATTATCAAATGGTGGGCTAAAATCAATAAAATAGAAACAAAGAGAACAATGCAAAGAATTAAAGAGTTGGCTTTTGAGAAAATTAACAAGATAGACAAACACTTATACAAACTAACTAAAAGACACAGAGAGAATATCCAAATTAATAAAATCAGACTTGACAGGAGGGGGCCAATCTCATTAAAATATCAACATAATTCTTTACAGACTTTAAAAGAATAATTTCTAACCCCTTATGAGAAACCAAAAAAACCCCAGCAAACCAAAACCCAGGATAGCTAAAATAATCCTGTACAATAAAATAACCTCTGGAGGTATCACCATCTCTGATTTCAAGCTGTACTACAGAGCAATAATAATAAAAATTACATGACATTGACATAGAAACAGACAGATGAATAAATAAAATAAATAGAATAGAATCCAGAAATAGATCCAGAAATAAACCCACACACCGAAGGACACTTGATTTTTAACAAAGAAGTCAAACCATACAATGGAGAAAAAGAAGCATCTTCAACAAATGGTGCTGATCTAACTGGATGTCTACATGTAGAAGAATGATAGATCCATATTTATCACCCTGCACAAAACTAAAGTCCAGTGGATCAATGGCCTCAACCAGATACACTTAATTTAATAGAAGGTTAAGTGGGGAATAGCTGTGAATTCAAAGGCACAGGAGACAAATTCCTGAACAGAATACCAACAGCTCAGGTGCTAAGATCCACAGTTAATAAATGAGACCTCATGAAATTGAAAAGCTTCTGTAAGGCAAAAAACACTTGTTAATAAAATGAAAAGGTAGCCAGCAGAATGGGCAAAGATCATCACCAATCTTACACCTAACAGAGATCTGATGTCTAAAATATATTTTTAAAAATCTCAAGAAATTAGACACCAAAAAAACCAAATAACCCAAGTAAATGAGATCCAGAGTTAAACAGAGAATTCGTAACAGAGGAATCTCTAAAGACCAAGAATCAATTAAAGAAATGTCATCGTCCTTAGTCATTAGGGAAATGCAAACCAAAACAACCCTGAGATTCCATCTTATATCCATCAAAAAGACAAACGATAAATAGAGAAATGCTGAAGCTGTCATTATAAACAAAACAAAACAAAACGAAACTCAAGCAACAACACATGTGGGGAGGTTGTGGAGAAAGGAGAACACTCCTCCATTGTTGGTGGGAGTGCAAACTTGTACAACCACTATGGAAATCAATGTACCAATTCCTAAGATAATTGGAAATCGGTCTACTTGAAGATCTAGCTACATGAATCTCGGCATATACCCAATGAATGCTCCATTGCTCCATCAGGACATCTGCTTAACGATGTTCATTCTGGCTCTATTCATAACAGCCAGACACTGGAAAAAACCTAGACATCCTCTACCTGAAAAATGGATAAAGAAAATGTGGTACATTTACACAATAAAATTCTACTCAGCAATTAAAAATAAAGACATCATGCAATTTGCAGACAAGTAAATGGAACTAGAAAATATCCTAACCAGAATATCCAGACCCAGAAAGACATTCATGGTATGTACTCTCTTATAAGTAGATATTAGCTACATAGTACAGAATAACCATGCTACAGTCCATAGACCCAAAGAAGGCCCAAGGGAGGATGCTTGAATCTCACTCAGAAGAGGAAATAAAATAGATATCTGAAGTAGAAGGAACTGGGTGAAGAGAGGGTGGAATGGGTAATAAGGTTGGATATCAGGTGTAGGGAAAGTGGGAGGTGGGTTGGGGAAGAAGGAATTAAAGAGAGAACCGTAATTGGCAGGGAAGGCATCTCTGAGACAGGGGAGACTCCTGAGAGTCTATGGAAGTGACCCTAACTGAGACTCCATAGTAGAGGGGAATATGGAACCTGAAGTTGCTATCTTCTGTAGCCAGGTGTGACTTCCAGTGTAGGGAGGGGGACACCAACCCACCCATAAAACACTGAACCCAAAATTTGTCTTGCCTCCAAGAAGTGTAGGGATAAAAGCGGAGCAGAAGTAGAGGTAATAGTAAACTAATGACTGGCCCAACTTGAGTCCTACTCTGTGGATGAGATTCAGCCCTTGACACTATAAATGATTCTCTGGTATGCTTGCAGACAGGAGCCTAACTTAACTGTCTTCTAAGAGGCTTCATCTAGCAACTGATGGAAACAGATACAGAGATCCATAGCCAAATAATATGCCAATCTCAGGGAGTTTTGTGGGAGAGTTGGAGAAAGGGTTGAAGGAACTGGAGGGGCCAAGGACACTATAAGAAGACCTACAGAATAAACTAACTTGGCTCATGGGGACTCACAGAGACTGAACCACCAACCAAAGAGCATGCATGTGCTGGACCTAGGCCCCCTACACATATGTAGCAAATGTGCAGAAAAATCATCATGTGACTCCCATAACAATAAGATTAGGGACTGTCTCTGACTCTGTTCTGTGCCTTTGGATCTTTTCCCCCTAGCTGAGCTGCCTTGTCTGTCCACAGTGGGAGATAAGGATCTTAATCTTGCTGTGACTTGAGGTGCCAAGGTGGGTTGGTACCCTTTGGAGGCTTCCCCTTTTCTGAGAATAAGGAGAGTAGGGATTGGGGAGAAGAGGGCATGAAGGTTAGCCTGGGAAGAGAGGAGAGAGGGGGCTGAGATCAGGCTATAAAGTGATTAAATAAACAAACAAACAAATAAATGAAAAAGAATATTAATGGCCTGATACACAGGTGGGTGGACAAGAGGTGGATAGATTGATAAATGAATGAATGCATCCTACATAGAGATGTAGATAGATACATGTAGGGTCATACTGATTATAATGGCACTTAATGAGTAGCAAACTCATTAAACTCTTAAAAAGGGACCCTGGGTAAGATGATCAATCCTCACTCAGAAAGGCAAATGGGATGGGCATTGGAAGAGGGAGAAAATAGGAAACAGGAAAGTAGGCTACCACAGAGGGCCTCTGAAAGACTTTACCCAGCAGGGTATCAAAGCAGATAATGAGACTCATAACCAAACTTTGGGCAGTGTACAGGGAATCTTATAAAAGAAGGGACAAAAAGACCTGGAGGAGACAGGAGCTCCACAAGGAGAGCAACAGAATAAAAAAATCTGGGCACGGAGGTCTTTTCTGAGACTGATACTCCAACCTAGGACCATGCATGGAGATAAGCTAGAACCTCTGCACACATGTAGCCCATGACAGCTCAGTGTCTAAATGGGTTCCCTAGTAAAGGGAACAGGGACTGTCTCTGTCATGAACTCAGTGGCTGGCTGTTTGATCACCTCCCCCTGACGGGGGAGCAGCCTTACCAGGCCACAGAGGAAGACAATGCAGCCAGTCCTGACGAAATCTGATAGGCTAGGATCAGATGAAAGGGGAGGAGGACCTCCCCTATCAGTGGACTTGGAGAGTCACATGAAAGGAGATGAGGGAGGAAGGGTAGGAATGGGGGGGGGAGGATTAGAGAGGGGCATACAGCTAGGATACAAAGTGAATAAACTATAATAATATAAAAATAAAATTTAAATTATAAAAAGAAAAAAGAAAAACTGGAAAAAAGATTTTTAATCTTTTTTCAATTATTTTTTATTTTTTGCTCTTTTGAGAGAGAAAACTTTCCATATAGCAATTTACTCCCAAGGATCTAAAGCCTGGTGAGTTCTGGCCAGCACTCTTCTTTATCCCTATGGGTTATAGTTTAAAAAGTGTGCAGAGCAACAGAACAAGATAATTTGAACACAGGGAACTTCCCAGAGACTCATACTCCAACCAAGGACTATCCGTGGAGATGAGCTAGAACCCTGACAATGCAGCCACTTCTGATGAGAACTGATAGACTAAGATCAGAAAGGAGGAGAGGAGGACCTTCCCTATTAGTAGAATTGGGGAGGGGCATGCATGCAGAAAGGGGAGGAGGGTGGGACCGGGAGGGGAGGAAGGAGAGGGTTATGGGGGAATACAAAATGAATAAAGTGTAATTAATAAAAAAAGAAAGAAAATGAAAAAAAAAGTGTGCAGAGCTCTGCAGACCAAAGGATAACACCACTATATACTCATAAACTTAAATCTTCTTCTACATGGTTCATTTTTTACTTGTTCTTATAACAAGACTCAGATAAATGTAAATGTTTATTATGACATCAATTCACAAATTACTTCACTACCCAATGTTTTCCTGTTTTTTTTTTTTTTTTTTTTTTTCTCCATGGAGTGTGAAAACCTGCAAGTGCTAATTCTGAAGCATATCTTTGAAACTTCTTATCTCACCTTGTGGATTCCCACAATCTCACTCAAGTGTTGTTGCTTGTGTCCTACTCTGCCACCCACTAGATGTGTGATCCACTCTAGATGTCTTAACGCTTTGCTTCTCTGATCACCTGTAAAGATAGGAAAGATAGTTCTATACTTACCAGTTAATGAAAATGGAAACCTCTGGACATCATCTATGAGATACATGGAAAATAAGTGGGGGCAGAGAAGAAAAGTAGAAGGGGAGGAAGGGGAAAAGGACAAATGAGAGGAGGATAATTAAGAGGAGAGGGAGAAGAGAAGAAGGGAAGAGAAGAGAAAGAGAGAAGACTAAAAGGAAATGAGGGAATCAGAAAGGGAGAGAGAGGAAAGGAAAATCAAAGAAACAGTTGAGGAAAAAGAGGTGAAGAAAAATACTTCTAACCCTCTTGTGTCACTAATGCATTTTTGATTGTTCATTAAAAGGTTTTTATCATTTACAGATTTTTATGCCCCACCTATCTTTATTATATTTCAAGTTAATTTTTTTAAATGAGTGAAACCTAAAGAGTTATTCTTAATTCTTGAAGCAAAACCATCTGATTATTGTTGCTAATGCTTGACTATGTCTTCATAGTTTTTTTACAGATCAGTTTCACAGAAGTACAATTTTGTATGACAGAGTTCATCAAAGAAACTTTGTGATGATATTTTTGACTTTGGTTGTGTATGTTACACAATGCAATGAACAAAACAGTGTATGTGCCTTCAATACACTATAACCTAAAAATAGTAAGGAACATAGCTGCTAAGGAAATATGCAGTCTCAACAAATCAGTAGGAATTGATTAAGTCAGCTGATTATTTCTCTTAAAGAATTAATTATGGGCTGGACATAGTAGCACATGCCTTTAATCCCTGCATCTGAGAGGCAGAGGCAGGCATATCTTTGAGTTCAAGGCTAGCCTCGTTTATAGAGGGAGTTCCAGAACAGCCAGAGCTACACAGAGAAACCCGGTCTCTGCCCCTCCCCTATTGACTATGCATATTCATGTCTGTGGATGTGGGTATGTATGTGTACCTTAGCGCATTGTGTGCAAATCCCACAGAATCGTGTCCACCCCAACACTAGGGTTAGAGGTAGTTGTGATACACCCAATAGCGGTTCTAGGAAACAAACTTGGGTCCTCTAGATGACCAGTACATGCTCTTAACTGTTGAGCCATTTCTTCAGCTATCAACTGACAACCTACTGCTTCCCTATTAACGTGTCTGCTAAATGAAGAACTGTTTTTCTTGCTGAGTGATGATTTACTTCTTAAATTTCTCTTTAAAAATGTGAAGTAACCAGACTTTCGGGATCCTGTGCACTTTATAAGGTATTTAAGCCTTAAGATATGCACAAAAGTAAAACCTAACAGTAGCTGTCAATGAGTATAAAAGCACACCAAAACCTTTGTGCCCTTCATTATGCTAAGCATACCACTTTATGATAAAACCTAAGACTGTCGGTGGGTGTTATGACAAGATACCAAATAGTGGGATTCTTGTGATTCATTTTCTGCAGAATGCTACAGTTTAGATGTAAACTGCCATCTATAAAATTATATATGGTAGTTCTATTTGGAGAGGTTGTAAAACATTTAGGGAGTAGGACAAAGCCAGGCCTGAAGATTATAGACAGACTCCACTTCCTGTCCCATCCATGCTTCCTAATTTGCCTAGATGTATACAAACTCTGGCCACACATGCTGCCAATGTTCTTCCCTACATGCATGGACTGTATGCCCTCAAACCACAAGCCCAAACAAATACCTTTTTACCAAAGTTTCTTTTTTTGGGCACTTATCACAGTGTTAGCAAATGTAAGTAAGTAATACAGTCAGTCATTTGTTTCTAAAAAGGAACAATTGTGTCCCTAGATGTAAAAGTTATATTGAGTTGTAAAAAATTAATCTCTGAATAACACTAACTGGAAGGACATAATCGAGCTTCCTTTTCCTGGTTAATTTTACCTTGCATAGTCCGCTGTTCTCATCCTTTCACACTTGGAGAATTAACATTTCACATGTATTCATTAAATGAATAAAGCAGGATGAAATACTCTCTCCAGAACATTCCATCTTGACAGTGTACTCTTTAAAACAACAGAAATGAAGAGAATCAAAGTACTAAGAAAGGTGTCTTGTGTCTCATTTGAATATTTTTCAGTACTTTACTACACAATTAGAGATTGCTGATGCTGGGTATAAAGACACAAAGATGCTTGATTGTCGAACAATTTCCCAGTGAATGAGGGAAGATTAATTTATCAGCACAACACTTAGCAATAAATATTTAACGGGATGTTCTTTTTGAACACATTACTCCAACACTTTTCCCAGGCATGACTTATCACTTACCTAGCAATGATATCTCATGCTTTAATGTCTTTTGGATGTAGGGGTCATTTTTGTTTTTTTAAGATCTTACTGAATAAAAGATATTTCTTTTGATCTGACTAATTTTATATTTAATGAATGTAAGTCTTGCATAACTTTCCATTTTCTTGATTTAAAGGCCAAGGACAATTGAAATAATAATGGAGAAAATGATCTAATGTCTATTTTAAAACCCAGCATTACCATCTCATCTTGACAAACATTTTCAGATTTTAAAATATCCTCTATATGTAAGTTGAATGCATGGTGTTTTGTGGCTACATTTTTTTTGGAAAGGCTTTTTATTTGTTTGTTTGTTTGTCATTATTTATTTATTTTGGGGGAGCATGCCATGTCACATGTGTGGCGAAGAGAGACCAACTTACGGGAATAAGTTCTGTTTTCACAGATCATCAGGTTTGGGTGTAAGCTCGTCAACTTACCAGCTCATCGCAGTAGCAAAAGTTTATCTTTGTATATATGAAAGAGAAATAAAACATAATTTGGGCCATTTTCCATAATAAAATATCTTTTCAATAACAATTTGTAATGAGCTTTTAATTTATGCTTTTCGCATTTATGGACTAGCACGGGTCCCTGTGGGCTCTTTTATGTTGTATGCTAATGTTTCTTCAAGAGGTTGATTAGACAAGTATTTTTTTTTCAAATATCCTTTAGTTGAATCTATGATGCCACTTGCTGAATGACAAAATTTCTAATTAAATTACTAGAAAAACCATAGTATTCATTTCAAAAGTATAATCTTCATACGGCTTTCCTCTTTTATGCATAAAATACAGTATGTGAAATAAAACCCATTTAAAAAAACTTGTATTCCAAATAAACTTTTATCAGATTATCAATTCTTTATGTTCCCTAGTGACACTGGCATTTTACACTACCATGTCACAGCAGTTTACATTCCATTGCTTTGTAATAATTTATTTCCAAACCACTGATGTTTGTTCTGGAAATCAGAGTGCCTATATACAGGAAATAAAAACCATGTCTTTATCACCAGAGAGAGGCCTCTCTTTTCAAATATTGTAATGAATATAAGGTAGTTACTAAATTTCTTCTCTCAGTCTCTGGAATAAAAATAACACATGGCTGGTTATCCTTTAATCTCTGGCTTCCATCCAATGTCCATATCAACTAAGTGGATATTTAATTTACAAACTAAGAGTTTCAATATTTTCTTAAAAATTTTAATGCCTGTTTGTGACCCACTGTGAGTGAAATGAAGGCACAGAATATTCCTAGAAAGATTTGTATATATTTGAGGGGCTGTGGATGACATAATGTATAAGTTTTTTATTGTTTCATTTCTTTTTAAAATTATTATTACACAACTAGGAATAGTGCTTCCTCAAGATCCAGCTATACCACTCCTAGGCATATACCCAAAAGAGTCTCAAATACACAAGAGGGACATTTTCTCAACCATGTTTGAAGCAGCCATGTTTGTAGCAGCCTTATTTGTAATAGCCAGAAGCTGGAAACAGCCCAGATGCCCCTCAGTGGAGGAATGGATGCACAAATTGTGGTATATCTACACAATGGAATATTACTCAGCAATAAAAAAAACAAGGAAATCATGAAATTTGCAGGTAAATGGTGGGAACTGAAAATGATCATTCTGAGTGAGCTATCCCAGAAGCAGAAAGATGCACAAGGTATATACTCACTCATATAGACATATAAGATAAACCTACTAAAATCTGTACACCTAAAGAAACTAATCAAGAGTGAGGACTCTTCCTAAAATCCTCAATTCCTATCCAGAAAGGCAAAGAGGATAGACATCAGAAGAAGGAGAAAAGAGGGAACAAGTCAGGAGCCTGACACAGAGGACCTCTGAAAGGCTCTGCCCTGCAGACTATCAATGCAGATGCTGAGACTTATGAGCAACCTTTGAGCAGAGTGCAGGGAATCTTAAGAAAGAAGTGGTATACAGTAAGATCTGGAGAGGACAGGAACTCCACAAGGAGTTCAACAGAACCAAAAAATCTGAGCACAGGAATCTTTCCTGAGACTGATACTCTAACCAAGGACTATGCATGGAGATAACCTAAGACCCCTGCACAGATGTAGCCCATGGCAGTTGAGTATCCAAGTGGGTTCCATTGTAATAGGAACAGGGACCGTCTCTGACATGAACTGATTGGCCTGCTCTTTAATTACCTCCCCCTGAGGGGGAAACAACATTACCAGACCACAGAAGAAGACAATGCAGCCACTCCTGATGAGACCTAATTGACTAGGAACAGAAGGAAGGAAAAGAAGACCTCCCCTATCAGTGGACTTGGGGAGGGGCATGCATGCAGAGGGTGGAGGAAGGGAGGAATTGGGACGGGAAGAGAGAGGGAACCACAGGGGGATACAAAGTAAATAAAGTGTAATTAATGAAGAATTAAAAAAAAAGATTATTATTACATCATTTCCTTTTCCTTCCTCGAAACCCTTGCACATACTTCTCTTACCCTATATATACCTCTCTTTCTAGTTCATGGCCTTTTTCTTTTTCATTGGTTGTTATTATATGCATATATGTACATGTATGCATATATATGTACAGTTGCATATTAAATATAACCTGCTCACAATGTATCTGTATAATGTTACTTGTATGTATATATTCAGTACTGACCATTTCGTTTTGGATAACCAATTTGTATACTCTTTCCTGGAGAATTCTATTTCTTCCACTCTCAGCATTCCTTAGTTGCCTGTAATTCTTTGTGTAGGAGTGAGGGCTCCTGGGCTTCCCCACACCCACTTTAGTGTGCCTATTTTTGTCTATGAAAGCTCTCATTTGGGTGTTAATATGAGTGAGATTTTACGTGTGTAGTTTCTGACATGACTAGGAGGCACAATCTCATAGAGAACTCTCGGATCCTCTGGCTCTTATAATCTTTCTACCTTCTCTTCTGCAATGTTCCCTGAACCTTAGGTGTGGGAATTGTTTAGGAGATGCAGCCATTGGAACTGGACTCCACAAGTCTGCATTTGATTGGCTGTGGTTTTCTGTAATGTCCTCACCTGTTGCAAAGAGAAGTTTCTTAAATGAGAGGTAAGGACTAAACTTATCGGTGGGTATTAGGATAAATATTGAGAATGCAGTTTGGAATTATGGTGGTTTAGTAAAGTGGTAGATATCGTTTCTTCTACAAGATCCGGGACATCTCTAGCTCTGGTTAGCTTTAAAAGCAATCCCTGTTTTAATGTAGATTAAAAAAAAACCCTAAATATATTATTTCTCACTTATTTGAAGAAATAATAACTACAAGTTTTCAAATTCAGTGTGAGCCACTAGTTTTCACATTAAATAATCTCAGAAAGATTGAGTCTGAATACAAGAGCTCATAACTGGATTTGAAGAAAGGCTTAATCTGTTTGTACAGTAATCACAACCAACTCTAGGCAGGACAAACACAAAGAAATGCATAGAGAAGCCTATTATGGTAAAGTTGTTTGTAGTCAGTGATAAGACAGAAATAACAAAGAATCAAGAAGAGAGTCATTTCACATATTGAAATCTCAAGAAGATAGTGTCATTCAAAACCATGAAGTGTAGATAGTAGTAGAATGACATACTCACCTTCCCCAGGAGGCAGTGAGTCAAAGTCAACTACCTGAAAAGTTTCTCTACATATGGGAGAAGAAATGGAGTATTTTCAAGTATGAAACAGAGGGTTGTAAAGGTAGGCCCATGGGCAGGAGCTTAGAGTGGGTTGGGCTTTAGATAGGAGTGTGTGAGATTGCACTAGGTAGTAATGGTATTCATCTCTCCTGCAGCTACGCCTTCCTGATTATGACGGCCTATTTCCACTTGAACTGTGAATCTAACTAGCCCTCCCTCCCTTCTGTTGCTTCTTCTCTGTTTTTTGGTTACAGTAACAAGGATCTCAATCCACATTTCATTCAGGTCACAGATTTTTTTATCAACTCAGATTTCAAAGTGAAATTTTCTAGTGAATTTGAATTTAAAGTATTATTTTTTAGCACATCTATGAGACTGACCAACTGCTACACTAACTAGGAATTTTCTAGTATTTCTGTTTGTCATTTCTCCATTTTTGTTGGTGTTCTCTTTTTAGGGAGCTATTGCTCATGTTATATGGTATAATTCTTTAGCTGTAATAGCATATAGTTTTTGAATATATTTAAAAGTAGAATCTCTAAGATTCTTCATGGGGGTTTTGTACTGACAACACCTTACTTCAGGGAGGTATGAGCTATCCTTTATTCTTTTCTTACTAATAGAATAGCTTTGTTTTGTTGTTGAAAAACATGAACATTAACAATATTTTCAGTTATTGCCTGATTATTTAATAACTTTTTCTATTTATATTTAATTTTTAATATAATTGTTGAAAGGAAATAATATGTGATAAAAAGAAGTAGAGCTTTAAGCAGTTTAATTCATTCAGCTTATTCTCAATTTCATCAGAATCTTTAATTTATCTTAATTGTGGGTTATTAATTTATTGATAAATATTTGAAAGGTTTTTTCTATACTGGGAGGTAGGTGAGGCTATTTATATGTGGTCCCTCATGTAGTTCATGGACACCCTATTGTAGATGTTTCTGCCAACCTTGGTTAGAAAAGCTTTTTGTTGTACTGGGTACTGGTTAATTCAGAAAGTCAGAAATATTCAAACTTCTGAGAATAAGCAACTGTGAGTTTTCAGCTGTAAATGGAACATTCATATCAGTCTCTGATCCCATAGCTCAAAGAATATCAAGAAAGAAAAAGAAGAAAGGAAGAAAGGGCCAGAGAATGGGGAGAATTATGAAATGCTGACCTCTCACCATGACACAACTGTTGCAAGCATAAGCTCAGAGCAGCTATAGTTATCTATCCACAATCTGCACAAGATTAATCCAGTCAAAAGTTCCATCATGTCTGGCTAACTGCTTCGATGGCCAGGACCAGAGGCTGGGCAGCTCAGAGACCCAGGAGAGAAACAAAAATGATTGGAAAAAAATTTTTAATTAAATTTTTATTTTTTATATTAGTTACAATTTATTTACTTTGTATCCCAGCTGTAGCACCTTCCCTCACTCCCTCCCAATCCCATCCTTCCTCCCTCATCTCCTCCCTGCCCTTCTCTAAGTCCACAGATAGGGGAGGTCCTCCTCATCTTCCATCTGATCCTAGATTACCAGGTCTCTTCAGGACTGCCTGCAATGTCCTCCTCTGTGGCCTAGCATGGCTGCTCCTCCCTCGGGGGTGGAGGGGAGTTTAAAGAGCCAGCCATTGAGTTCATGTCAGAAACAGTCCCTGTTCCCCTTACTAGGGTTCCCGCTTGGATACTGAGCTGCCATGGGCTACATCTGAGCAGCGGTTCTAGGTTATATCCATGCATAGTCGTTGATGGAGAAACAATCTCAGAAAAGACCCCTGTGTCCAGATATATTTGTTCCTTGTGGAGGTGTTGTCCTCTCCAGGTCATACTAACTCCCCCTTCTTTCATATGATTCCCTGCACTCTGCCCAAGGTTTGGTTATGAGTCTCCGCATCTGCTTTGATACACTGCTAGGTAAATTCTTTCAGAGGCCCTCTGCAGTAGGCTCCTGTCCTGTTTTGTTTTGTTTTGTTTTGTTTTCTCCTACTTTCAATGTCCATCCCATTTGTCTTTCTAAGTGAGGATTGCTCATCTTACCCAGGGTCCTCTTTCTTGTTTGTCTTCTTTAGGTGTACAGATTTTAGTATGTTCATCCTATCTTATAGGTCTAGTATCCACTTTTACATGAGTATATACAGTGTGTGTCTTTCTGCTTCTGGGATACCTCACTCCGGATGATCTTTTCTAGATCCCACCATTTGCCTGCAAGTTTCATGATTTTCTTGCTTTCAATTGCTGAGTAGTATTCCATTTTGTAAATGTACCATGATTTCTGTATCCATTCTTCTGTTGAGGGACATCTGGGTTGTTTCCAGGTTTGGGATATTATGAATAAAGCTGCTAAGAACATGGTTAAGCAAATGTCCTTTCTATGTACTTGAGCATCTTTTGGATATATGCTTAAGAGTAGTATAGCTGGATCTTGGGGAAGCACCATTCCTAACTGTCTGAGAAAGCTCCAGATTGATTTCCAAAGTGGTTGTACAAGTTTACATTCCCAACAGCAGTGGAGGAGGGTTCCCCTTTCTCCACAACCTCGCCAGCATGAGTTTTTGATCTTAACCATTCTGATGGGTGTAAGGTGAAATCTCAGGATCATTTTGATTTGCATCTCCCTGATGGCTAAGGACATTGAGCATTTCTTTAAGTGTTCTTCTGCCATTCTATATTCTTCTACAGAGAATTCTCTGTTTAGCTCTGTACCCCATTTTTTAGTTGGATTACTTGATTTGTTGCTTTCTAACTTCTTGAGTTCTTTATATATTCTGGATATCAGCCCTCTGTCAAATATAGGGGTTGGTGAAGATCCTTTCCCAGTCTGTAGCCTGTCATTTTGTTCTGACATCAGTGTCTTTTGCTTTACAGAAGCTTTTCAGTTTCATGAGGTCCCACTTATTGATTGTTGATCTTAGAGCCTGTGCTGTTGGTGTTCTGTTCAGGAAGTTGTCTCCTGTGCCATTGAGCTCTAGGCTCTTCCCCACTTTTTCTTCTAACCAATTTAATGAGTCTGGTTTTATGTTGAGGTCTTTGATCCACTTGGATTTTAGTTTTTGTGCAGGGTGATAAATATGGATCTATTTTCATGGGAAACATTTTTAATGAAATGATTACTAATTATATTCTGCTATATGCATAGATCTGTGCCTAGCCCAGTTGTTACCAGAGAGAAGTAATCCAGCAACTGATGGGGAAAGATACAGAACCCTATAACCAAGCATTAGGTGGACCCAGGGCAACACCATGGAAGGAGGAGTGGGTTGCAGGAGCCAGAGGGTTTGAAAACACCATGGACCCAAATGAGCAGGCTCATAGGGAACAAAAACCCTCTATGGGTCTGATTGAGGTCCTCTGCATTTAAGTTATCATTTGTGTAGCTGGGTGTTCTTGTGGGACTTCTAAGAGTGGGAGTTGGGTGTGTCTCTGACTCTTTTGCCTGCTCTTAAGACCCTTTTTCTCCTACTGGGTTGTCTCATTCAGCCTTGATATGAGGGATTATGTCTAGTCTTAATTGTAACTTGTTTTGCTGTGTTCCGTTGGTATCCCTGGGAGACCTACACATTTTTGGAAGGGAAATGGAGGTGGAATGGATTGGGGAGGTGGGAGAGAGGACTGGTAAGAGTGGAGAAACGACAGTTGGAATGTGATGTATGAGAGAAAAATAAAAGAGAAAATAATTCCTCCATAGAGGGAGGGGTACCCTATTACCCACTCCTAGCTCTGGAACTACTAACTATCGATGCCTGGTTTTCTCTGGGGACTGTATCCATTGGCAGGTTGCCCATGACCCCACACTTACAGGAGTTTAAGCAGCACTGATTGGATTCAGTGGGTTAAAGGGGTATATGAACTAGGGAGGATTGTTATAGAGGAGATATTGGGAAGAATTGGCCTGAGTAATGAGGAGTGGAGACAGTTAAGTTACATTGTATGAATGTGTAAATTTTTCACAGAATAAATTTAAAAATAACAAAATACAAGAAATGTCAATAGACGTGTATGGGGACACATAATTTGTCAAATTAAAAAAAAAAATCAAAGTAAGAAAATATCATTAACAACTCCTGACCTGCTCTGGCAGTGAGCAGATGTTAAAAGTAGGACCTCTGAGTCAGTGCTGAACATACTGGGGACTTTAAATGTGAACAAAGGTCCTGAAAGCCGGTAATTTTTTTGAAAATTACTAACAATATCATGTCCATCTCTTTGTGCAAGTGAAAATGATTTAAAAATACTGCCTTCAGGTGGTAATTTTTTTCTTTCAGAACGAGCAATTATAAGGCTTAACAAAGTAAAGGGAGCGAGAGGATTTTGTATCTGCAAAAAGCAGTGCAGTTGGGGTTCTATACTGTATTTTATGTGTATTTCATCCCTTAATATCACCTTTTCGGTGAAGTATTGATCCTTCATGCTCAGAAGCATCGAAAAAAGTAACAAAATTACTCTTAGACATATACTTATTTCAGATATTCCCTAAGGATTATCATAAAATGAGATGGCAGCAGTTTTCCATTTAGGTGTGTTCAACTCCGTCATGCATCCCGCAGTTTGAAGAGATTTGTCCAAATCTCTGTTCATCAAAGAAGTTATCTGTGATTGAAATTAAAGACTGGGGAGTCTGAGCCTCAGATTCTATTCTTTTCAAGTGAATTATACGTTGCGGTACAGCACAAAAGTGTTTACTGTTGATATATCTGTCTCAAATAATATATAACAAATTACCATGAGCTAAGTGGCTTACATAACACTTTTTCCCCTTGTGGTTCAGAGCTCTGAAGGCCACAAACTGAGGTCCAAGATACCACCAAAGGCATATATACCTCTCAGTACTCTTTGGGTTTGTAGTATTCTGTGTTTCTTAGAATTCTTGCATAGTAAGATAAAGCAACCTCTGCTATAGAAGGATGCTAATCCCATCCCAAGGGCTTTTTTTCTTGTGGCCTAATAGTCACATCTCCAAAATCTTATGACCTATCATCATTCCCTTGGGAATTGAAACTTCCACGTAATGTCTTTGGGAGAACACAGCACTCAAGTCGTCTGTTCCAATGCAGCTATTTTGACTTCGGCACCTTGACTTGCAGGAAGTAATGAATTTATTTTATGAGATTACAGACACAGAATAGATATGTATCACTATAAAGTATGCTTGCTCATACTTTACATGCAATTGCCTAGTATTTAATTTTTCTCGATTCTTCTTCATTTCAATTACTCTTTTATACCGTTCTTTTTTCTTTTTTAAAAATATTTATTATTATTATTATTATTATTAATTACACTTTATTCATTTTGTATCCCCCCCATAAGCCCCTCCCTCCTCCCCTCCCGATCCCACCCTTCCTCCCCTTTCTGCATGCATGCCCCTCCCCAAGTCCACTGATAGGGGAGGTCTTCCTCTCCTTTCTGATCTTAGACTATCTGTATACCATTCTGAAAAGGCAACGTTGCTTCCTATGTGATGGGGAAAAGTATATGACAGTGGTCACATCTTCAAGTCTTCCTTAAATATTGTCTGACTTGTTCCCTTTGCTGTATTCTTCCTGTACGTAACATTATATTGAGTCTCTCTAAAAATTTCAGGGTATACATTCCCAGCTCTAAACCACATAACCAACACCTTTAAATACTTTAAAAATATGTAGCATGATATACTTGTAGGTCTTGTGGATAGTGGGGGTAACATTGTTTTTACCACTTGCTCCGAAATGAATCGTATGCATTGAATCTAATGCTCATAAACAGCCACGTGAAGCATAACATGCATTAATACTTTATTCTTTTTTTCAAAACTGTACTCTGGAATCTGAAACATCATAGCCTTTGTTTGATCTGTTTTTTTACACACTTTAGGAATCTTGAACTTCACTCTTACAAAATTGTGTCCTGGATCCCTGTCTTCATGTTCATTTCAGATTTTGTTCAGGTTATTTTTCTTAGCAAACTCACTATACTATTCACGCACATTTCTTTCTCCTCCTTCCTGCAGTCAAATTCAGCCTGTCACCAGATCTGCTCAGCTGGATTACACACAGGCACTTGACTCCCTACTTCAATCTTTCCACTGTGACCTTTGCTCCTTGGGACTTTCATATAACACCATTTACTGACCTCCTCCTTTGTGTGCTTCATCACCCTCTGTCTGTTCTCTATGAGAAGCTACAAGGAACACTTCAAGACACAAATCCCCTGTATAATTGGTTCTCTACCCATTGTCTGAAGTGCATGAAAACACTTCAGTAGGCTTCTTTGCAACAAAATTGAAACATTCTGAGTAGGACCTAAAACCCTTAGATAGAACAATCACCTGAGAGGATTCTTCCTCTTCTGTCTTTCATAATGCTTTCCTTATTTGGAACACTGTTTTTTTTTTTTTATCCTTCCCTTTGCCAGAGTGGCCATGCCACTAGAGCGCTATTCATCCATCTCACAAATTGAGCCTTCCATGGCCATACTCAACAATCCTTCTTCTTCACATCCATGTGTTCCAGTGTAAATCTTCCTATCTTCTTATAATTAAAATTTCATTTATTTTCTTATTAGCATAACATATGTCCTTCTCATACTATAGTGTTTTAATCACTTAGTAATCTATTCCACTTTTCTTTTCCTTAATAGCCTCATAATTTAGCCTATTGTGTGGCCCTAATTTGATAACATCAGTAATCAAATAGATAAAAGAACCAACAAATTATATAAATAATGAAGTTTATTTCTGTGTTTTTTTATATGTGTGTTATTTATTTATTCAATGAACATATATCAAGTATTTGTTATATGACAGGACCTCCTGGGTGTTAAGAGAATAACAGTAGCAATAATTTTCATCCTTCTAAAGTTCAGTATCACTTTACATCCAAGCATTTTCAGAATTTGCTTTGTATTTAATTTTTCACTCCTCTAAATCCAAACTAAATTCTAAGTGACTAAACAAATATGCTACACAAGCAAATCATCACATAAAAGCTTTTCTGAATAACTTTTACAAGAAACTACTAGCAACAATAGTGTTTAGTTTAGCTAGCAAGGTTTGCATACGGGCAAGGCTGGGTTTCTGTTCATTACCCCAACCTATACTCACTCACTCACTCACTCACTCACTCATTTACTCACTGTCTCTTAGAACATGATATCCAAACAAATTAGCTTACTATCAACTCAGTTGTGACCAGATGCCTTCAAATAAAGCTTTTAGTGGGGGCCTTATAACTGTGTTTGCTATTCAATGGGATGATTCTGTTTCCATTGAGAATATAAATGAGGGGCTGGAAAGATGGTTCTACAATAATTCTGCATCATTTGCTGCTTTTGCAAAGGATCCATGTTCTATTCCCAGGACCCACATGTTGGCTCAGAACTGCTACAGACTTCAGTACCTGGAGATCTGATGTTCTCTTCTGGTCTTTATGTGCACTACACACATGCTCTGCACATACCCATATGCAGGTAAACATTCATACACAAAGTATATGTAAATAATCTAAAAAATATAAGTGAGTCCCAATTTGCATTGCTTCCTTCCATTTGCACATTTTCCAACTCCTGAATATTCAGGCCAATAGACTGGGGCATTTGCTTATCACTCAACTTCACTTAAAATTTCAGTTAAAGAGAAGTAAGTATAGAGTTACAGTGAAACTTAAAGTTGTCAGAGAAAGACATTTCTACATAAAACCAGGCTTTGACTATTTTTTTTTTTTGCTATTAACATGTTGTCCAAGCTTCCTTAGCCTTTATATATGATTTATAAAATTGCTAATGAATATAGTAACTGATGCCTGCTGTGTTACAGCTACTGACACTGTTGCCCATTTTGAACCATTTTGTCTACCATGTGGCAAGTACTCTAACTCCTGAGTGTACATAGGTGATTTTACGTGTAATTGGCAATCGATTTGCAATTCAAATGTGTCCAGAAACTCAGGGCTCTCAATAGGGGTTTTGGTTTTTTTGTGTGTTTGTTTTTGTTTTTTGTTTGTTTTTGCCATGATAAGTCTTCTAAAATAGAGGTTGTCTAAAGGAAGAGAATGAGCTTGACTGGCAGGCTATTACCAAGTGTTTCCTGGTTAGTAGAGAGGTCTATTGTTATAACAATTTACCTAAACTTAGCTGTAAGTTAACCTCACAATTCATACACACCGGAGAAAAATGTGACCCTGGTAAATATGTTTTGTAACATTAGCTTGATTCATCCACTTGGCTCAAGGAAGACATGGGTAGATTCACAGGAATAGCATCCCAATATCATAACATCTCATACATCTTCTTTGTGTGTGTGTGTGTGTGTGTGTGTGTGTGTGTGTATCTTTGTTTTAATCTCTAAGCAAGTATAATCCGGTAAAAACATTTGTTAGAATTAAGTGGAAGTGTACTCAGAAATAAAAGTAAGTTATTATGAATAGCTTACTTTTAATTAAAATAAGAATTATCCTTATATTTTTAAAAGATGTATTTGTATATGTACATGTATGTGTGTGTGAATGTGTGTGTATGTGTGTATGAATGCCATATAGTTGTAGGTAGATCCCCTGATGCTGGAGTTACAGGTGACTGTGAGCTGTTTGATATGAATGCTGGGAACTGAACTTATGTCCTCTGAAAGAGTAGCGAACACTCTTAACGGCTGAACCATTTCTTTAGCCCAGCAATCATTCTTCATGTACTTGACAAGAGATTAATATTCTTAGAAAAACATTCAGTTGATAAGACTGGTGTTCAAGAGAGCAGCAGTTTGGTGAATTTCCTTAATCTAGGTTTTCTAGGATTTTTTCCATGGCAAAAATTTACTAGAAAGCCATAGTAACTGTTCTACATCGGAAGACAAATTCTTTTTTTTAAATATAATTTTGTATGTGTTACAATTTATTTACTTTGTATCCCAGCTGTAGCCCCACCCTTGTTCCTCTCAATCCCACCCTCCCTCCCTCATCTCTTCTCATGCCCCTTCCCCAGTCCACTGATAGTGGAGGTCCTCTTCCCCTTCTATCTGATCCTAGCCTATCAGGTCTCATCAGGACTGTATTTCATAGTCTTCCTCTTTGGCCTGGTCAGGCTGATCCCCCATCAAGGAGAGGTGATCAAAGAACCAGCCATTGATTTCATGTCATAGACAGCAAGGCAAATGGGATAGACATCAGAAAAAGGTGAAAATAAGGAACAGGACTGGAGTCTACTACAGAGGGCCTCTGAAAGACTCTACCCAGCAGTATATCAAAGCAGATGCTGAGACTAGTAACCAAACTTTGGGCAGAGTGCAGGGAGCCTTATGAAAGAAGGAAGAGATAGGAAGACCTGGAAGGGTCTGGAGATCCACAAGAAGAACAACAGAACCAAAAAATCTGGGCCTAGGGGTCTTTTCTGAGATTGATACTTCAACCAAGATCCATTCATGGAGATAGCCTGGACCCCCTGCACAGAGGTAGCCTGTGGCAGCTTAGTCTCCAGAAAGGCTCCTGAATAAGGGGAGAAGACACGTTCTAAATGGTTATTTAGAATGTCCAGCCACTGGTTATCTTATTTAAAAATCACAGTTAAATATCCCAGTTTTTCTTTTCTCCCTTATTGACTTCTGTTATACTCACATACTCAAATATTTTACTCATAAAGATAGAGCCTTTATTATCTCCTTATGGCCCTACCTGGCTGGTCTCACCTTTCAATATGTTACAGGGGGGGATTGAATTCTATGTCAGGTTTTGGGAGGATAAACCATAGCAATTTGCTAAATATATTGCTTTGCACACAGAGAAAAAACATGATGCAGTTGAGTGCAAGAAAAAAAAAGCTCTTCAAAAGAAAATAAAACTCACATTTTCAAGTGAAAATCAAGGAACAATTGATATGTGTTACTTCGTCTTGATTGATAGGATGCTAATTACATGTATACTATCTGAAGAAATAGATTTATTACAACTACCAGTAAAACACCTGTTGCTTGCCTTACCTTGTTCTTAACTTTGTAAAATTTAATTTTATTTATTTCTTCCTATGTAATATTGTTTTGCAAGTGATAGCATGTTCGGAAGGCAGAGAGGGTATTAATTACAAACAAAACACTTTCAAATTCTACCTAATAATTATCCTGTAAGGAAATCATTATGTTTGAGGTTTTCTAGCTCAAGTGACAGTTTGAATAGACCTAGAGACTGTCCCATACACTTATCCCTCGCACTTCTGAAAAAGTTGCTTTTAACTAAATAGACAGTGACCTGGACGGCAAATAGGAAATACTAAGTTTACGCATGACTTTATGAACACACATTTTACAAAGTGTGAGTTTTTTGGAGAGTGTTTTCCTAGAATGTGCGGACCTTGGTTTCTTTCCCAGAACTGAAATGGGTAGAAAAGAGAAGCAAAAGAAAATCAAAGAAAAGCCAATTTTAATTGAATGTTGTCACAATTTGGATTAAAAAGTATTTACATCATTATTGTTGTAAATTTAAATAAAAATTGTTTCTGAAAAAGGGAGTTTAGAATTTTAAATTTTTATCAGTTTTTTGAAGTTCCTGGTAGGCATTGGCAGTAGTGGGATATGAAGCAGAAATACCTCCACGTTGCTTTTTCTAGCAACCTCCAGAGTTCTCTTTAGAGAGTTCTTTAATCAGTGGGAGGTGAGGGTCTTGACCTCATGGTAGAAAAAGTTTTGAAAACAGGCCAGTAGGAATCAAAGATAGAGACTATTACAAAGAATTTTTTTCTTACATCATAAGTATTTTATTTTTAAGAATTCCATTGGCTATGAGAAGCTATTCATTAAACATACAATTTGATGTTGACTCATTTATGCTCACTTACGGTGCTATCAACACAATCAAGATATGCAGACATTTATCATTCTAAAATTCTCTTTGCACCTTAGTCATCTTCTCTTCCTCCCTTACTTCCATCCCTCCCAAATATGAACTATTCTTTTCTTATGCTATTGCCCATTTTTACTTATTTTTTTCTGAAAGTATCTACTCAAGTCCTTGGTGGACTTATGAATCTGGATATTTAGTTGTTGGGCTGTGAGAGTTCTCTGTATATTCATTTTTAAAATTGTTTTCATTTATTACAATTTATTCACTTTGTATCTCTGCTGTGGCCTCCTCCCTGGTCTCTTCCCAATACCACCCTCCTTCCCTCTTCTTCCCCTATGGCCCTCCCTTAGTCAACTGATAGGGGAGGTCTTCCACCTCTTCTATTTGACTCTAGCCTATCAGGTCTCATCAGGACTGGTTGCATTGTCTTCCTCTGTGGTCTGGCAAAGCTGCACCCTCCAGGGGAGGTGATCAGAAATCCTGTCACTAAGTTCATGCCAGAGAAAGCCCCTGCTCCTGCTACTATGGACCCCACTTAGAGACTGAGTCTATGGGCTACATTTGAGGCAGGGTTTTAGGTCCTCCCCATGCATTGTCCTTGGTTGAGGTATTAATTCTCTTCAGGGCCCCCAGAGCTCAGTTTTGTTTAGCTCTGTTGGTCTTCTTGTGGAGCTCCTGTCCCCTTCAGGTCTTTTTCTCTTCCCCTTCTTTCTTCCCCTTGGCTATGAGTCTTAGCCTCTGCTGAGGCCATTTGTGGTAGACTCCTGTCCTGTTCCCTGTCTTCTCCTGCTCCCGATGTCTATTGCATTTGCCCTTCTGAATGAGGATTGATCATCTTCCCTAGGGTCTTCCTTGTTGTTTAGCTTCTTTAGGACAATAGATTTTAATATGTTTATCCTATATTATGTGTCTAATATCCACTTATGAGTAAATATATACCATGTATGTCTTTCTGTTTCTCCGCTACCTCACTCAAGATGATCTTTTCTAGTTCCCACCATTTGCCTGCAAATTTCATGATTTCCTTGTCTTTAATAGCTGAATAGTATTCCATTGTGTAAATGTACCACAATTTCTGTATCCATTCCTCAATTGAGAGACAACTAGGTTGTTTCCAGCTTCTGGTTATTACAAATAAAGCTGCTATGAACATGGTTGAACAAATGTTCTTTTTGTATAGTTGAGCATAATTTGCCTATGAGTGGTATATCTGGATCCGAGGTAGCACTATTCTTAGTTTTCTGAGAAAGTGACAGATTGATTTCCAAAGTGGTTGTACAAGGTTTCATTCCCACAAGCAAAGGAGGTTCTCTTTCCTCCACATCCCCTCCAGCATGTACTGGCACTTGAGTTTTTGATATTAGCCATTCTGATGGGTTTGAGGTGAAATCTCAGGGTGGTTTTGATTAAAAGAAATTTTAACCTGTAATCCCAGTACTTAGTAATCAGTAATTCAAAGCCACTTTGCTACATAATGAGTTGGAGACCAGTGTAGACTATATGAGATTTGGACCAAAAAAAAAAAAAAAGTTTAACATTTTATTTACAATGATGATAGTGGTGTTGGTGTGTGTGTGTGTGTGTGTGTGTATGTATGTACATGTGTGTATGTGTGTATTATAGCATACATGTGTTCTAAGGGTGGATTTGAGGTACTTAAACTGCTGCTGTAAGCATTTTTACTTGCTGAGCCAACTAACTAGTCCCTCAAAACTATTTTAATATTGATTTAAGTGCAAGCATTAATAAAAAGAGAAAGACTTAAGAAGGATAAGGCATATCCAGGAATGGGTTGAGGGTCCTCAAGAGAGAGTGCATCTTTTCAATTCATCATGTGTATGACCTTGGCAGCTTCTGAAGTTTCATCGCCCCTGGCTGCTAAATAATTTGAATGATATTTTATGGGAGTTCCTGGTGTCCATTTGATAGGATGACAGCTGATAAAGAAAAACCCTCAGTCACAAGGCTTTCAGAAGAGTTTAAGGTATGTTTTTATTGTGAAACAAGTTCATGCCCCCGTTTTGAAATCCCCAAACATTGTATATTTAGAGCTGGGAAGGAGCAAGTCCATATATGCTCATGTCTTTAGCATTCTTAATTGTTAATTTATCATTATTGCTGAAAATTTTTCTTTAGAGAATGATGTCACTTTAGCACAGTTGACCTGCACAGCACATCTGTGAATTGGGTTGGAATTCTTGACTCTCATCTGGTGGGAGGCTTCAAACAGAATCTGTTCAGAGGCATGCTTTTCACTTTGCACATCCCCGAAAGGTTTCCTGTCTCCTATACTGTCCCAGTAGTACTTTGTTCAAAGGTTTCTATTATGAATTTGAAACACTTAATGACAGAAATTAGGAACAAGCCAGGATCATTCTGTAGGCAGTTACTCAGAGTCACAAGCCCAAAGTTACAAACAAAAGTATCTACCTATCCTGGAGAAACTAGAATCAAGTCTAAGAACACCACTTTTTAGAACAAACCCCACACAATTGCCGATTGGCCCAAGTGTTAGAAATAGAACCAGATGGTCCACTTTCAATGGTGCCTCCAGCCAGGTTATGCCCAGACACAAACCAGTAGAAAACACTAGACCTCTGCTTACACCTGCTGCCTAGCTATTCCCTGACCCAAACTCTGAGAAGCTGACCCACCCTCCTAAACTAGAAGTTTAGGGCAGGAAATTAGCAACAACCAAGCTTGCCTGCAAGCTCATGAGTCCAAGTTTTAAAACAAGCACAATGCAAAATGGAGAGATGAAGCCGTGCACAGATTTTTTTTTTTTTTTTTTTGAGAAAAAGACAAATATAAGGAGCACAGGGAATGACGAGACCTAGGTGGCCTGTAAGATTGCACCCTCCTGATTATTCAAACAGGGAGGATGGGTCAGGTGATGAGATTTATAAAGTTTGTTCTCTGCTTCAATATGGTCAGGTTCCCTAATGTCCAGTTTCTTTTACTTACAAAAAGAGGACTAGTTTCTCACACTAACTGACAAATAGAGTTTAGGGGACTGAATTCTAAAGTCCCAGTCTTTTCCTGGTTCTTGATCCTCCTTGGAGCCTTTGGGTGTCTTTGTGACAGAATTTTTTTGAGGGATGGGGGTAGGGTGTGTGTGTGGGGAAAGGGCACACACAGGGTGAGCTTTTTATGCGACTTCACTCTTGCACAGCATTACTTGATCAACCAGAATCTCCCTTGTATGTTCAAGTAAATTTAAAAGATCAGGCTCATCTCAACTCAGTGCTAAATCCCAAATGAGCGGTATTAAATTAACTCATTCCCAAGATACAAAAATCCTAGATTCAAATCCCCTTTCCTGGCTACAAAGAGCTGTCACATGCCTTCTCAAAGCAGTCTGCCTTGCTTGCACTTCTGGCTTGCTAGTGAGATAATATACTTGGATGATACAGGAAAAAAAAAACCCTAATATCACTCGGTATGTTTTATCTACCAATCAAAGCACAGGAAAGATTATTTTGTGCGCAGAAACCTAGAATCTGGGGCTGTTTAGTAACCAGCAGTCCCTTAGACTTACTGCTATGAAGACTAGCTTTTAGTATCACGTTCCTTTGCAACTTGCCTTTAAAAAAGTAATTTTAATTACCATCTGCTATTTGAAACGTGAAAGCAGCAGAGGCTCAGAGAAGCGTGTATACAGGGTAAATGAATGTAACCACACTACTCTTTTTTCTCAGGATGGCTTGCATTTCCCTCTAAAAACCATAAATAGCTTTATTTCTCATTAATGGAGTAATTTATATGGACCCTAGTATCTTCATCGACAGCACTTTTTATCCAGGAGCAAATGTGCCCCATTTGCCGAATCAATTACTTGAGTTGCGAAGAGGGGCTGGAGCTTCATCGCGCTCCATTCTTCTCAATAACAAAGGGGAAAACACATTAAAAACTAGCATTGATGGGTTGTTGTGAGATCTGGTCAATGCGCTCTCCCAGAGTTGAAATTAAAAGGCAGTTAGGAGAAAATTGTTTGCTCTGGTCATCAGTCACAATGTGAAAGGCCTTTTTCACAATGATTAATTAAAAGCCCCAAAGAGTGAGCGCGAGAGAGTGAACTTTAATAAAGAAGCTGGCTGGTTCCCGGTACCATCTTGAGTTAATAGACGAGGCTTTGGCTTGGCTAAGTGTTATTGCTGCAGTCCATAATTTCATCTTGAAAATGGGCAAGGGAGTGAATCTTCCTCTTTGTAATTGAGTATTGATTTGAAAATAAATGGCGGTGAAACTCCCACTGAACTGTCAAGATATATTCTGGACAGTGCTGACAATAAATGATTTCTGGTTCTTGTGAAAGTTATGGATCAGCTTGATACTTAAACACAGAGCGAGCCCGGGCAATCTGTCTTCCGTTTTATCAAGTTTCCCAGGGTCAATACATGACACAACACGGGGATGTGGCATTCACATCCCCGAGGCCCAGCTCAGGCTCCATTATCATCCACCTTTGTAAAATGTTTCCTTGAATTTGGAAAGCAATTTTAAAACAGCAGGTTCCGACATTTGCCTGCTCTTCCAAATAATAGCTTCCTTCTAAATACCACACTTACGAAATGCTTTCCAATGCATTTTCAATGGAAGGGAGTTAAAATGTCATTATAAATGTTTCAACGAACTCCATAGATTTCCTTTACAAGTGGTAAGTAGCAAAAATTGGGTGTGATATAACCAGGCACAAAAAATTACAAAGGACACTTTTCACCCTGTAGTTTAGTGTCATTCAGAGTGTTTATAGATTGCTCAACTTCATCAATGGGCAGCTGTAGTCAGTAGTAAAAGTGATTTCTGGGGAAAAACATCGAAGGAGATTTAAAGGGATATAATAGGATTCTAAAACAGGAATGCTCTTTTGAAAATAATATTCAGCTGCCTAATCCTCTGGGAAGAAAAAAACCAAAAAACCAAACAACAACAACAAAAAAACCCACACCTGAGCTCATCATATCTTAAAAGAGCTATTTTCTTTTTATGATACTTACACCTTTTAAAGTCAAATTTTCACATTTCATTCATATATGCAACGTTGCTGAATTTACCTTTTTTCCTATGAGCGATTGTATATTGTATTCAAACAAGGACAAGATAAGCATCACAAAGGGGAGGAGCGAGGTCTATATAGCCTCTTTTCTCACTAATTATCACATCCCTGAGGAGATTATGTTCAGGATGCAGGAAGCTGAGTGTGTCTTCCAAGAAGAGTGCTCTCTTAAGTGATTTTCCTGATTAATATGAAAGAGTTCCTGCTTCCTGTATGTTTTTCTAGAGGGTTCTTTTTTGTGTTTTGGGGAGGATTTTTTGTTTGTTTATTTGTTTTGTGGATAACTTGTAAAGAATTTGAAACTCAAATAACCACAAGACTCTGTGGACCTCTATGGAAATTATGTAGTATCCGCTCTCCCTAGTCCCCATCAACATACAGAATCTGTTAGACATTATTGTCTGGTTAGCACTAATTGAAACAATTAAACACAACTTTATAAATTGTACTGAAGCAGCATTGGCCAATTGTGGGTGGTTACTAAGGAGCGTTAATGTCACTCTGTGTTTCTCTGTGTCTCTACCCAGAATTATCTAAGAGAAGAAATAAGACCATCTCCTTCCCAGAGCTGCTTTGTTGATTGATTCTTTCTTTTGTAGCAGTATGCCCTTTTGAAAAGTAACAAAAGTTTCAGAGATTTTCACATATGTGGATTTTGAACAAACCCACTAATCAAAGTACTTTAAGTAATTTTACATGATAAATCTCTATCTGCCAAAGTACATTAAGTCCATCAATGAAAACTATTTTATTATAAATGTGGATGAAAATGCTTCACATGTACCGTGGGGAATAATGTAACCTGAAATAATTATCTTATTGTTCATTGATTGCATTTTTGGACTGTCCTGGGCTCACTTTTAAGTGTCTCTGAAAATTGATCATAAGTACTGAGATGCATATGGAAACAGAATCTCAAACACAATGCACACTTTCTTTTTTCTTTTACTTTCTAGTCATGAGAAATGAAGCTGGAGCACTTGGGAGCTATGTCTACAACCTTTGACACTTGAGTCAGGGTCTCCCTGTACAGCTCAGGCTGGGCTGGAACTTCCTATATAGCTCAAACTAGACCTACACTCACAATCCTGAATCAGCTTCCTTGTGCTGGGATTACACCAACTCAGCTCGTATGCTCATCAATGGAGAGTAACCATGAGCTGTTCTTGTGCTACCTACGACAACAATAGCTACTGTCAAGCAGTCATGACTATAGCTACAAAAACTGTTGAATATTATGGTTTGCATGAAAAGTTGCTACATTCCTGACTTTCATCTTTAGAACTCTCTGCAGGAGAGAAGACTGGAGAAGTCATAGAGATAGTATTTAGCGACTAAAGTTTGAAAGTCAGGGTTAACACTGCAGTTCAAGGTGAAGAGTATTCTGTACTGCAAACAGAAATGTGTGCTTAGGAGTCATGAACATAGGGGTTAGTGGAAGAGCTTTGTATGCAAAGATACATGTGGCGAAGCCTGAAAAGCTGAGTTCTGTCTGAGTGGAAGGAGAGAACCAACTCCTGCAAGGAGTGACCTCCTGACAGGTGGCACCTGCCTTCCCCTTCTCACCACAGACATAGAATAAGGGAACAGAGGATATGTTTTAGAGGATGAGAACAGGACACTGCAAGCTGTTCCTCTGTTGTAAAGCTAGTATTTTTCAACAGGAATTCCACCTCCAAAGAGAACCTCGTTAGCTACAGCCCAATATCACTTCCATCTATTATCTGATGGTGAGGAGTCACATTTTCTCAAAGTTCAGGAAAGTTTGACTACTTCTTTAATCCTTCCATTACTTATTTGCTCAATATCTAGCCTCCTATAGGTTTGAAATCTGCATGTTAGTGATGAGGCATCTTTTGATCCTAATCCAGATAGTCTCCATGATTATTTGAAATTCATGGATATCATTAGCATATTAAAAATAGCTAAATAAATTGAATTGATAGTCAAGACTTTAACATTTATTTGTTATTGCTTTTAATTGTGTGCCTGTGAGTGAGTATGAGTACAGGTGTCCATGGAGGCCAGAGACATAGGGCTCTCTTGGATCTGGAGTTATAGGCAGTTGTGAAGCACCTACTGGAGTTGCTGGGAATTGAATTCACAGCTCCTGGAAGAGCAGTATGTGCTCTTAACCACTGAGCCATCTCTCTAGTCCTTGATAAAAACTCTTAATAAACTCTTAACTAAAATACTACACTTTCAAAACTACAAAACAAGATGAAGAATAAAATATATTTTAGAAATGTAAGCAGGTAACAAAGTGTTGCACTTTGTAAGTGCTACAAAGAGGGAGGGAGTTACACCTATAAAACTGCTCAACTTGCAAAGGTAAACACACACAGAACAATGGTTTTTCAAGGCAGTTATATGTTCAGTGGTTTGTTGTTGTGACCCTTTAGGAAACGCTGAGCTGAGGTCTTTAGTGAGTACTGAAATGCAGTCTACACAAAGCCAGTCAGCTGTGTGCACTGTCTGCCTCAAGTGTCCTAGCTGAAAATCTACAGCAACGGCAATAGCTTGAGCTTCTTTGTATGTCAGCGTGATTGATTGGTCGTGGTTGTGTGGGCATGGGTGGAGAGGACTGCGAGGTCATTACTTTGCTAGGCTGAAAACTGCCACATTAGATTAATGTTGCTTGTGATAGACTTCAGAGGGACTATAGAGAAGTATGCTCATCTTGTCCAGTATTGAGGGCATGGGTGATTATGAAACACACTGCAAGCGGGAATTCTAATATGCTTCTCTGTGTCTCCCTCTCTCTGGTGTGTGTTACAATTCCTCAGAAGACATTTAGGTTAGCTTCCCTGCATTTATCTCCCCATCAACTATTTTATCAGGACTAATTTTTAGAAAAGAATGTGGCAGCAGAGCTCTGGTTTGCTTTCTTTAGAAAGGTGTGTGTGCATGTGTGTGTGTGTGTGTGTAATGAGACGGGGAGAGGAGGCTTAACCAAATTTCAATGATCCTGGAAACATTTCCATTTCCTAATGTACATTCAATTGATAATTTTGCATTTTAAAGCAAATTTTGCAGAAAATAAGTTGTTGATTTTAAAGCATGGTGGATAGAGTAAAGAAAAGCATGTTCTTCTTTTTAAGTGGCAGCTGATGTGAAAAGCAGTCTCTGATAATGCATGCAGATAATGCATGCCTGTGGGCTTGATAATCACTAATTCATTTAATAGTTGTACTGCTTCCATGTGTGGTCAGCCTTCAACCTACACAAATGTCTTTGACCACAGTGTGATAACATTCAAATTATCCAGTTTTCCTTTCCTCTCAGGAGGAAACAGGTCATCGGTTATATTTTCCAAGGAAATGTCTTAATATTTCAACCCTGTGGATGACCATACATTTCCATATTGGCTTTTCTACATGCAGTATGCCTCATTATATAGACAAGAACATGCTCATGATTTTGTTCCTTTCATGACCCACAAACAAAGAAGACTTTGAAGTGGTATACTCAGCTGAGGTAGGCAGGGGGCAGATGCTGTGTCCTTGCAACATAATAAACAAATACTGAGAAAAACCAAGGCCCAGCATGCTCCAAGAGAAGATGACAAAAATGATATTCATCATTTGTTAGTTGGCCCTCATCATTTCCTAGACTTAATTCAAATACCTAGGCTTTAATTTAATGTAAATGTTTCAATTAACATTTCCTATAATTTAGTTGGCAATAGTCCTCTCTGTCTCTGTCTCTCTCTCTTTCTGTCTCTCTCTCTCTCTCTGTGTGTGCTATATGTATATGCCAGTGAATATATGGAGGTCACAGAATGATGCTTTGTTCTCACTGCTACTACTTTCCTCTTTATTCCTTTCACTTATGGAAAAGTTATTGTCAATATGATGATGGCTAAATAATGGTTGCCAACTTGACAGGTTCTGGAGTCATCTAGGAAATAATTCTCTGGGAGCCATTATCTTATTAGTTTATTTGCAGTGAGAGGATCCACTGTAACTGCAGACAGTAATACCATCCCATGAACTGGATGGAATAAAAAGGAGAAAACAAACCATTCAGCATTATCTGTCACTCTCTGCTCCCTGACTGTAGATTTCGCGTGACCAACAGCACCAATTCCTGCAGCCAGGACTTCCCACCCTGACTGGCTGAACTTCAAATTATGAATCCAAGAAACCTTTTATTTCCTTCTTACGTTCCTTTGGTCAGTGATGCTTGTCACAGAGAGACAAGTGACTAATAATATTGAATGTTTCATGAATGTGCAAAAGATTAAGGAGACCTTTTATGCTTTATGACTTTTCATAGGTTTTAATGTTTTTTTTTCTGTTTCAAATGTGAATTTATTTATTTTTTTGAATTTAGTAGAAACGTTGGAGTTTAATTAGTGCATTGCTAGTTTCTTAATTTTCAGTACTGTATTAAATCTATATGATACTACTATGACTTATCTATAAAAATATCACTTTCTCACCGGTTATATACATGTAAATACTAAATGTTTACTATTAAGTCACAAGGTTTGTTTTTCTCTGGTTTTTACCTGTTCTTTGCTGTAGTGCTAGAAATTGAAGTAGGTGTTCTGTGCATGTTAGGGAAGGGATATATCTCTGAAAGTGTGCCCTTTATCACTGCTTACATCTTAGTTTAAGATAGGATCTTCTGAAGTTGCCCCGGTTGGCTTTGAGTCCACTTTGTAGCTCATGCTTGCCTTCATCATCCAAGAAGTTGGGAATACAGGCCTGCACCACCAACTCTGGCTCTGCTGAAAAATATTGGTGTCTAGCCATATGTGCTTCAATAGGAAGGACATATTCAATGATATGTCTTTCTAATACATAGTTTGCTTGTGTATCTTAGGAAAGCTATGTATTAGGGAGCTGGTATTAATTCTATTTTTACCGAGAACTAAAATTCAGATTCTGAATTACCCACCCTGCATTGTGCACAAATAGAGATGAGTCTGGACTACCTCTAGCCTCCTGGCTCCAAACAATACACACCCCCACTGCTATTTAAGGAATTTGCAGGCATCATGCACTTCACAGCAATTTAGGGTCCGAATTTTCCCCCATCCTGGCAGAGGTTCTGGTTGGCAGCCCTCTGTTGCAGCCGTCTCTCTCCAAGCTGGCAGGCCTATTTAGGGCGGTGGTATTTATGCAAAGATAATACAGAACAGCAATTACCTGCTCATCTGTTCTCCAGGCTGATTGTCAATCACAGCCAAGCAGTTGTTTAAAAGCCTTGTCAATCAGAAAGTTCATCTCCCACAAAGGTCTGCCTTTGTCCTCATTGAGCATCTGGCCTCATCCGTGTCTCTTAAACAAAATGCATCGTTCTGGACCCTTCGCCATTCCCTGTAGACCTGTTCCCTCAGATTATTTGCATTCTCTCTTCCCAAAGGCTGAAGTAGTGTGATTTATCTACTTACAGAGGCACACAGTGGCAATAGTTGGACATGGCAATGGGACAGAAATGGGAGCGTCCCTCTGCAAGTATGGCCATCTGCATGTCTAACTCGGACTGAAACAAGTACATTTGATTCCACACCTGGCTTTTCCAAGAAGAAAAATTCACCTCCGGCACCACGCATACTTAGCGATTTTTGCCTGTGCCCTTGGTCTCAGCTTTGTCATTAGCCACCCCTCCCCCTAATAGAGCACTTTTCTCTTACACTGCCTTCTGCTTAACAAAATGAAGGCTGTGCCTTGCAGTTGGGGCCTCAGGTCAACGGTTAAATTGTTCTTGCTTCAGAAGATACATTTTCATGTGTTGAATCACATCCATGAGATTAGTACCATTTGCACCTGTAATAACGATACAGGTGGAACAAGGGCACGGATCCAAGGAAAATGCTTAGATTCTGTGCTTCCTGTCGAGAATTCACTTCTGTAAATTATGTCATTTTCATGTATTTGGAGACTAGTATTAGCAGAAGTGATTTAACATTTTTTGATTTTTTTTTTCTTTTGAAAACATAGAAGGAAGCTTGCAGGGTGGCTCATAGGCAGCTATGATACTAGTCTTGGGTTTAGGAAGAGGGTCCTGGAAGTCAAACCTCAGGTATTAAAAGAATCACAGAGTACTGATCTTATTTGTAAAATAAATGGTCTCTCTCTTTCTCTCTCTCTCTCTCTCTTTTTTTTTTTTTTTTGGACGTCTTGCTTTTTCTTTTTTTTAAGTTTTTATTTTTTTTTTTAACAATTTATTCATTATATATCCCAATTGAAGTCCCCTCCCTCAATTTCTCCAAGTCCTACTGTTCCTTTTCTTCCCCTATCCCCTTTCCCTAGTCCACTGAAAAGGATAGTTCTCCTCCTCTACCATCATCAGGACTGCCTCCATCCTCTTCCTCTGGCCTGGTAAGGCCGCATCACCAGGAGTAAGTGATCAAAAAGCAGGCAACCGAGATCAATGTCTTGCCTTTTCTTCTACTATCAGTGGACTGGGGAAGGGGCATGGGAGGAGATGAGGGAGAGAGGGAGGGCAGGATTGGGAGGGGATGCGGGTGGGGCTACAGCCGTAATAAATAAAATATTATATTAAAAAATTTCTCCACTTAATAGAGTGACAAAACCTGAAAGAATTTAAGTATTGCTATAAAGCAACCAAAATCAGAGAAGTTTGGTTCTTGCATAAAGACAAACTTTCATCACTATGTATTCCAGGACCAGTTCCAAAAAACAAAACAAAAATGAAACAAAACTAACCAGCTAAACAAAAATAAAACAACCAGGGAAGGAAAAGGACAGAGCTAAAACATGACAAGAATTAAAAGAAGGAAAAGAAAATGGACTGAGATCCCCGAGGCAAGCACCTTGAGGCAGGAGGATGCCTTTGTGAAGTATGAGCAGGCTAGGAGGCTAATGAAAAATGACCTTTTCCCCATAATACCTGGTCTTGGAGAAAAATGTGCCCTGGATCCCAGCATGTCTGTGTGGAAAGAGCACTGTTTGGAGTGTGCAGAGGCAGAGGCTAGACTGCATACAGGACCTATGTGCATACAAATTTACTGGAAAGAGTAACAGGAACTTTAGCAAGGAGCGAGCCTGCACGCATGATGTCCAAACAGTGATGCCTTTCAAGTCAAAGGTAATCTCCTGAATTTTAATTATAACAAGAACAAGCCCAATGTCCAGTTTCTATAAAACCACCCCCTTAAGCTTTTGCAGGCCAATTCATGGTGCAATTATTTGCTCCCTTGCTTAAGCCGCTAGTAATCTTTGATTTCCCCTTTCTTATCATTTCTGTGTCCATATTAAATTACCTTCTCTGCAATTGAGTTTTTCATGTCATAGTTGTCATCATAGCTGAGACTTTGTTGACATGATAGCAATGAATACACACCTCACAGTTTTGGTTTCTTTCATGGGAACTGATTTTGGGAACGAAATAACCTGGAAACTCAGAATGTGTTTGAGAACCTGATGCCCTGTGTGTGTGTGTGTGTGGGGGGGGTTACTTGACAAACTGAAGTCTTTCCTATTGACTACAAGATGAGGAAAAGCTGTTACTTGATAATTGGGTATGATGAATAGGCTTAAGTAAAAACTTATGTGTGAGGTGGGTAGTTATACGTCATCTAGATCATAGGTATGGCAGATGTTTTACAAGACAGATGTGCAGAAAGGAGTGACCTAACACCATGGCTAGGTATAGGTCTGTTGCCCACGGATCTCAGTTGTTACCCATCTAGAGAGCACTAACTATCATACAATAGAAATAGGACACCACTGCTTGGCTTTCTTCAGGTTGTTCCAACCTATAGACCAGCATTGAGAGTGTACCAAGTTTCATATTGCTGCAGTTGTGAGACTGTACCAATGTGTGACTTAGTTCAAAGAACCTTCTCTGCCAAGGGGATGCTCTCTTCGGGTGTGATATAGTTTAAGACTTACCCTACTTGAGATGGAGAATGCTGAGACCTCCTGAAGTTTTTTTTTTTTTTTTTCTTATTCAATATTGTTTTAGAAATCTTGGGATTTTGTTTTTACATATGAAGCTGAAAATAATCGTTTCAAGCACTGTGAAGCATTGTGTGGGAATTTTCATGGGTACTGCATTGCATCTGTAGTTTTGACATTTTACTATGTCAATCCTACAGATTCACAAGCATGGGAGATCTTCCTATCTTCTAATATCTTCTTCAACTTCTTCCTTCAATGAATAAAAGTTTTATCAAACAACTCATTCACTTTCTTGGTTAGAGTGATCCCAAGATATTTCATATTATTTTGAAGCTATTGGGAGAGGTGTTGTTTCCCTGATTTCATTTTCAGTCTATTTTTCACTTGTGTATAGAAGGGCTATTTATATTTGTGAGTTAATTTTGTACACAGCTAATTTGCTGAAAGCGTTTATCATCTGTAGAAATTTTCTGATGAAATTTTTAGGGTTCGCTATCATATCATCTGCAAATAAAGATACTTTAACTTCTTCCTTTTCAATTTGTATCCTTTTGATATCCTTAAATTGTCTTATTGTTCTATCAAATACTTCAAGTGCTATATTGAATAAGTATGAAGGGAGTGGAACTTGTCTTGTTTTTTTTTATTATTTTGTTTTATTTTATTGTTGTTTTTTGAGACAGTGTTTCACTGTGTAGACTTGGCTATCCTGGGCTTATTTGGTAGACCATGCTGGCTTCAAACTCACAGAGATCCACCTGCCTCTGCCTCCTAGAGTCCTGGGATTAAAGGTGTCTTGTTCTTGATTTTAGTGTAAATGCTTTAATTTTCTTACCATTTGAGTTGGTGTTGGCTATGGGCTTGCTTTAAATTTTCATCATTATGGTTAGGTATGGCTCTTGTATTCCTAGTTTCTCCAGGACTTTTACCATGAAGCCCTGTTGGATTTTGTCTAGGCCTTTTCTGCACTAATGGAATTATCATTTTTGGTTTGGTGTTCAAATAGTAGATTATATTTATTGTTTTATATTTGTTGAACCATCCCTGCATCTCTAGGATGAAGCCTACTTGACCATGGTGAATAATATCTTTGATTATTCTTGGATGCAGTTTCTAAATATTTTATTGAGTAATTTTACATCTATGTTCATAAAGAAAACTGGTCTGTAATTCCCTTTTTTCTTTGGGTCTTTATGTGAGTTGGTTATCAAGGTTTGCTTCACAAAATGAATTCAGTAATGTTTCTTCTATTTCTCTTTTATGGAATACCTTGAGGAGTACTGAGGTTAGCCCTTCATTGAAATATGAGAACAATGTTTCTCCTATTTCTATTTTATGGAATAATTTGAAGAGTATTGGGGTTATCTCTTCATTAGAATGGGTAGAATTCTGCCCTAATAATGTCTGGCCATGTTTTTGGTTTTTTTTTTTTTTTTTTTTTTTTTTTTTTTTTTTTTTTTTTTTTTTTGTTTGTTTTGTTTTTCCCTTTTCTTTTCTAGTTGGGAGATGCTTGGACTGCTTCTATTTACCTAGGGAATATCAGTCTGTTTTTAAATGGACACAAAACAGACACATTAATCATTAGAATATAACTGAAAATACATACATATACCACACACTTATGGTCACCTGATTGTTGATAAAGAAATCAGAAATACACACTGGGGAAAAAAAGACAGTATCTTCAACAAATAATGCTCATCAGAAAGAAAACAAATAACCCAATTAAAAATGGATTACAAATCTAAACAGAATTTTCAATAGAGTAAACTCAAATGAATAAAAAAAACAGTTAAAGAAATGTTCAACATCATTAGACATAAGAGAAATGCAAATAAAAACAAAACTACTTTGAGATTCCATTTTACATCTGTCAAATGACTAAGAACCAGAACACAAGTGACAGCTCGTGCTGGTGAAGATTGGAATAAGGGGAACACTTCTCTATTGCTGGTGGAGTACAGACTTGTACGATCCCTATGGAAATCAATGTGGAGTTTCCTCAGGAAGATGTAAACCAATCTTCCTCAAGGTCCAGCTATACCACTGCACTAGCTTAGCATTTTGTTCTCTCATACACAAGCTCCTGAAATAACAACTTATGAGACTCAAAATATATTGACATATACTTAGGCCATATTGCTAAGCTCATCTTTGACTAGCTCATAACTTAATGATCCATTTATACTAATGTCCATTCTGCCAAGTGGCTGGTTACCTCTGCTCAGGTACCATGAGTCTGTTTTCCTCACATCTTCCTTGGCAAACCTTCCTTCTGTGCCTGGCTCTATCCCAGAATTCTTTCTGCCTGTAGGATGTCCTATCCTATTTCCTGTCTCATCTTTAGTCAATTGACAGGTGATGCTCCCATTCAGACACAAGGGCTTCCTTCTACATACCATTCTTCAATATAGATGCAAGGAATGCTTCATCCTATCACAAACACACTTGCTCAGCAATATTCATTGTGGCTTTATTCATAATAGTCAGGAATTAGAAACAACGCAGATGTCCCTCAACAGAAGAATGGATAAAGGAAATAAGTAAATCTGTTCAATTAACTTAGCTGTTAAGTGATATCATGAAATTTGCAGGCAAGTGGATAAAACTAAAAACAAACAAACAAGAATATAAACAAAAAGGCAAACCATCCTCAGTGACGTATTTTATATCCAGAAAGACAAAAATAATCATTGCCTTTTCAGCCATCATCAGAGACTCTACTTTGTTCTCTTTCCTCTGTGCTTGCCTTTCAGGGGTTTGGTCTTGGATTGATATCTGAAAGTATTCAACATTAAATTATATTATTATACACCATTGTATTTCACATGCATTTTTTCCAGTAGATGCCCTATATGATGATCTTTCTTTGACATTTGTTTGGTACCAGATGGTATCAAGAATATTCTGAAACACTTGCATTGTGCTGAAACTTGAGGACTGAACAACTGAGCACTTGCTGAAAGCAGGCACTGAGCACACTCATAACATCAACCCTGTTCACCTTGTAAGCTCAGAAATATAACACAGTTCATGAAATAATGGGCACAAAAGAAATGTTTACTGTAGAGAAGACTGAAAGAATTAATCAGCCATGGTAACCGGAATTTAAAATTTGTGTGTTCAGGGCTTTCTTGGTCCTTGACCATGATATTGAGATGGTAGAACAGTTGAAAGATGGTGGTCTAGTGTCAGGAAGTTAAATTAATGAAGTGTGGCTCTTTTAAGTGATTTATATTGATGTCTTGCAATAAGTTCATTCTCATAATGGATTGTTATAGAGAAAGCCTGGTATGTAGATTGCCTCACCATGTGACTCTTCCCAGATGCTCCCATCATTGTGAAGAGACTATTATCAGATACCAAACCAGCATGTCTGCCCAATATCCAAACTTGTGACTAACTATCATAAAAATTATTATCTTTCCTTTATGACTCATCAATTTCAGGTATATCTTACATTAATAGATCAACAAAAAAAAAGTTAACTCAAACTGGTATCATTGTTTAGGAAGCAAAGAAATCACCTTACATTAGACTTTCCTTGTAGTCTTTCTTATCACAGATTTATCCTTTGTGATTCAGAAATGTAATAATCCTATGCATCAGCACTTTTGAAGATGTTGGTACTTGTCATCTGGAAGATATTCTGATTATTCAATAATCAGCATATTTTTTTGCAGCATGTGCTAAATATCACACAAAGATTGCAGAGTGTAAAGAGATGTCCACATGGGAGCAGTTCATGGTTAGGTGGGTATTATAGTCATAAATAGACAACATATATTATGTAACTATTGCAACACAGAAAAGCTTAATATTAGATACTTTTGAACTTACCCAGAAAAGGAACTAATTAGTATGTGCATTGAAGGGAACACAGACTGAGGATCAGAACTATAGGAGAATTTAGGAGAAGCCATTTTTACTATGTAGGGGTATGTGTTTATGCATATTTGTATTCTAAAGAAGTCTGTATAAAAGTTAACAAGAACTAGGAATGCACACAAAATTGATTGCCTGTTCAAATAAAAATTTCTTGGGCACTCTCTCCTTTATTGCAATCATTGTGACCAAAGGTAAAAATTGATTACAATACTTCTACTTCCAAAGTTCTTATTTTTATATAAATCTACAAGTTGTCTTTTCTCTAACACAAGTAGGATCAAACTGCATGCACAGTTTTATATCTCACAATTTTAATGGCATGTCTCTGACTACTACATCTAAAACTATCTTATTCCGTTTCAAGATTTTGTTTTACTGATAAAATATAGTATGTTTTAATCAGTCTTATCAGTTTAGTATTTGTTTAGGTATTTAGGGTTTTCCGTTTTCATAAAAGTTTAATGTAGTCTCTCTTGCATATATATATGTGCATATGAAACACATGTATTTGGTACAGATTTTTTAGAGTTTATAGAGTTCTTCTTGGGTTTTCTTGGCAATGAATGAAATCAGATTTCAGGAAAAAAAGAATTCTGACTAATCCACAGTGCACCAAACGGTTTATTTTCTGGTTCTCTCCAGCTTCTTTTGCACCCAGTGATTGCAAATGATGTGTGTTGAATCTTTCCACTTGCCTTGAATCCAACGTACTACTTTCCTCTCGGGAGAAGACAGCAGAAGTAGAGTTGCTCCACAACTACCGAGATGCATGCAAACCATTCTGTCAGCAGAAAGAATTATTTGACAATATCTTCATTTTTTTCTCTCATAACCAATGAAAGTAGGGATATATCTGACTATATTCCTTTAATCTCAGGGCAGAAGCATTTTAAATAAGTATCTGGTAATGGAGAGAATACACTATTGTTAAATAGAAAAGGTGAAGTTACCTTTAAAATATTTTATAGGCACATAAAGATAATGTGTAGGGTGTCAATCAGGAAACAATGCTAATCTACAGGTGGTATGAAGCTTTGGAAAAGGCTCTTAGTCCTTTCTGTGGCCTGTTAACTACAAATATCACACAGCAAGAGATTATTAATCTTCTGTAAGAGAAGAAAATGCTAATATGAGATGCACTCAGGAAAGATGTAGGGTCCTTTTCTTCCATCTTTCTGAGATTTATTAATAATGATAAATTCCTTGCAGTGAAATTGAGATGTTAAGATATGACATTTTGATTTTAAAAGATATTTTAAAAATAGCCTCTAAATGATGCCTATCACATATAGTCTCTTAGTAAAGTTTTGAAAAGAGGGTACATTAGAGAAAACTAGTTCTTACCCATCAGTAGGTAGTTATCATTATGATCAAAGCACCTTAATGTTGATACTCAATGTTGAGAACAGAGCTCAAATAGCTGCATAGTTCTCAGTAATAATTGGCTAATTGGGGTCTTTTTCATAGTCCTTAATAATTTTATATTGCTCAATTACTCTTGCATGGATAATATCCCTGATATTCCAGGGTACAGTTGTGATTCCAAATTTCTGCCTTTTATCTGTTGAAGTTGAAATTTTAATTAAAAACCAAATATGCCATAAATATTTTTAGGATGGTTAAATTTAATTATCAAAACGACACAATCAAGAATTATCTGAGAAAGGAGTCTTAATAATGGAATGTCTAGATTTAGGTGAGCCTGTGAGCATGTCTTTGGGAGATTATTTATTTTATTCTGTTCATGGATGCAAGGAGACCTGACACACTGTGGCTAGCACCATTCCCTGGGCAGAAGATCCTAGGTTATACAAGAGTGGAGGAGGCAAGCAGAGCAAACCTGGATTAATTCATCGCTCTCAGTTCTTGGCTGCAGAGGTAATGTGACTTGCTGCTGAGAAGTTTCTGCTGCCTTGACATTGCCAAAGTGCTGCACCGTAACCTAGAATTATGAACTAAAGAGATGTTTTCTTCTATAAGCTGCTCTTAATCAGGGTATTTTATCACAGCAACAGGAATGGAAACTAAGACTTCTTTTGTATATTCTTTGTAGATTAAAATGATAATTTATATCAAATGCTTCTTTTGAGCTTGGGTAAAAGGTGTCATATCATGTTGAGAAATATTAATTATAATTTTGAAAGTAATCTCTACTTATTTTTATCAAGTTTACATAATAACTGAGGAGAAAAAGATAAGATACTACATTACAATATTACTTAAACTTGTAAGTAAAAAATGCTATGCATGTTATATTTGCAAAGACTTTTTTACATCCATATTTAAAACAGAAATATTGCCAATGTGTTTTCTTACACATACTACTATATTGTTATAAAACATCATCATCCCAGGGGCTGTGCCAAATTCTAACACCTGAATTGAGACACTTCTTTTCCCCTGACAGTCTCACTGCTAATTGCTTTTGGCACCACTCAATTCTTAGAATGAATAGCTGTTGTACAGTTTCACCCTGAGACAGAGTGACACCAAACAGTTATTGTTAGGGGAGAAACAGGTGAACCCCCAACCATTTCATGCAATAGTCAGGACAATGATGTATGATTGTGCATCCTGGATCCTATGTCCTTGTCCTTATTACAGTTCATTGATTTAGCTCATGCTAACTCCATGACCACATACACTCCTATAAGAATACACACACACACACACACACATATGCATACATACATCCATATATACATACACACATACAGCAGCAAACACATTACCCCAACCTGTCACTTTTAAAATAACTGGAACTTCTTTTCCTCAGAATTCTGGAGTCTAAAATTTCAAAATCAGGATGTGATCAAGATTAAATATTTGAGGAGGTTCAGAGGGAAATTGTTACCACCTTCTAGTAACTTCTAGAAACCATGTTTTCCCTGGTTGATGCAATACAATCTGCCTCCATATTGCCATTCCCTGCTTTTTGTCTCTGATTCTCTTCTCTCTTACAGAATTTCTAGTAGGATTATGGTCCAGCCTAGTATGGAGTGAGCTTTTTTTCATGGTTCTTATATTAATTACTCTGAAGGTAAATTTCAAGCAAAGTCCTATTCTGAGATCTTGGGTACTCATATTTTTTGAAAGACAGAGTTTGACATGCTGTTTTCATTATGTATGGTCTCTCTGGTATCCCATTCCACTATATAAGAGTTAAATTCTTCCTCTCCCTTCTCTTCCTTTTCATTCTCCCCCTTAATTTCCTCTCTTCTTTTTACCAAGATGATAGACTCTAATGATGCCTGGCCTGGGGCTCACTGAATGACTTAGGCTTGCCTCAGACTTATAGAGATCTTCCTGCCTCAGCCTTCCATGAAATTCTAGGTTAACAAGTAATTATTTGTATTTACTTTCACCCATTTCTCTGTCTGTCCTCCTATTCATATTTTCAGAACACTGAATCAACTAAGTAGATCTCACAAGGGCTCACAGAGACTGAAGCAGCAAGCTTAGGGCTCACTTGGGTCTGCACTGGGTCCTCTGTGTACATTATGGCTTGGTGTTTTTGTGTGATTTCTAATAGCAAGAACAGGTGTATCCCTGACTCTTTTGCCTTCTCTTGAGGCCCTTTTCCTCCTATTGGGTTCCCTTGTTCAGCAAATGACATCCCTTTGTTCTAGATGATCTTGAAAGGATATCTATGTAGTGAAGAGTCAGGGAGATAGGAATAGTGTCTACCTGTGGAGGCAAGGACAGGCTTGCTCACTGTTTATAAGAAAATGTTATTAGACATGTAATATAGGATATGCATGCTAAAATCTATAGTCCTAAAGAAGCTAAACAACAAAGAAGACCTTAGGGAAGATGGTCAATCCTCATTCAGAAGGAAAACGTCATAGATATTGGAAGCAGGAGAAGACAGGAAACAGGACAGGAGCCTACCGCAGATGGCGTCTGAAAGACTCTACTGATTGAGGTATCGAGGCTGAGACTCATAGCCAAACTTTGGGCAGAATGCATAGAATTTTATGAAAGAAGGGGGAGATAGAAAGACCTGCAGAGGACAGGAGCTACAAAAGGACACCAACAGAGCCAAAAATATTGAGTCCCGAGGGCCCTGAAGAGAACAATACCTCAACCAAGAACAATGCATGGAGAGAGCCTAAAACCCTGGCTCATATGTAGCCCATAGATCAGTCTCCAAGTGGGGTCCCTCGTAAGAGGAGTAGGGTCTTTCTTTGGCATGAACTTAGTGACAGGCTCTCTGATCACTTCCTCCTGGGGTGTGTGTGTGTGGGGGGGGGGGGTAGCCTTGCCAGGCCACAGAGAAAGACATGGCAACCAGTCCTGATTAGACCTGAATGGCTAGAGAGAAACAGAAGAGAAAGAGGACCTCCCCTATCAGTGGACTAAGGAAGGGACATAGGGGATGAGGGAAGGAGGGTGGGACAGGGAGGAGAAGAGGGAGGGGGCCACAGCAGGGATACAAAGAGAATAAATTGTAAAAAATTATAATAATAATAAAAATGTAGGAGGTAAATCAGTTTTAATTTTATCAAATAATTCCACAAATAAAATGAATTAATTTTATTCTGAAAAAAAATGGAGTCTTCATAGCTATGTGGATTTACTTCTGAATCTTTGCTTTGATTTCATTGATTAACATCTCCATTTTTAGGCCAATACCATGTTTCTTATTACTATTGCTTTGCAGTACAGCTTGAACTCAAGGATGGTGACCCACCTCCGGAAGTTCTTTTATCATACAGGATTGTTTTAGATATCCTGGGGTTTTCCTTTTTCCATCTGAAGTTGAGCATTGTTCTTTCAAGGTCTGTAAAGAATTGTGTTGAAAAATTGATGGGATTCTTTTTGTGTTTTTCTCTTTTTGTTTGTTTTTCAAGTCAAGGTTATTCTGTGTAGCCTTGGCGTTCCTGTACTTGCTTTGTAGAGCAGGCTGGTCTTGAACTCACAGAGATCTGCTGTCTCTGCCTCCAAGAGTGCTGAGATTACAGGCTTGTGCCATCACACCAGAAGCTGGGATTGCTTTTAGTAGGATGATCATTATTCTTACGTTAATCCAGCAATCGATAAGCATAGGAGATCTTTCGTTTAACTTGATGTTGGCATTGGCTTGCCGTGTATTTCCTTTATTGTTGTTTGGGTATGTGTCTGGTAACCCTGATCTCTTCAAGACTTTTACTATGAAGGGTTGATGGATTTTGTCAAAAGCTTTTTCAGCATCTAATGAGATGATCACATGTTTTTAAAAATTCAATTTGTTTATATGCTGGATTACCTTGATGAATTTTCATGTTGAATCATCCCTGCATCTGTGGAATGAAGCTTAATTGATCATGGTGGCTAATGTTTTTGATGTGTACTTGGATTTGGTAAATTAGTGTTTTATTAAGTATTTTTGCATAAATGTTCATAAGGGAGATTGGTCTGAAATTCTCTTTCTTGGTTGAATCTTCGTGGTTTAGTTATCAGGATGACTGTGGCCTCATAAAATGAACTTGGCAGTGTTCCTTCTGTTTCTATTTTGTGAAATAATGTGAGAAGTATTGGTATTAGATCTTCTTTGAAGGTCTGGTTGAATTCTTCACTAAAACCATTTGGCCCTGGGCTTGCTTTTCATTTTTTGTTTGGGAGACTTTTTATTTTATTTTATTAATTTTTATTTTTTATATTAATCACAGGTTATTTACTTTGTATCCCAGCCGTAGCCCCCTTCCTCATTAATGAGGGCTTCTATTTCCTTAGGGGCTATAGGTCTATTTAGATTGTTTACCTGATCTTTATTTAACTTTGGTAAGTAGAACCTATCAAGAAAATTGTCCAGTTTTATTTATTTTTATTTTTAACTTTTTTAAGATTTTTCCATTTTTGTAGATTACAGGCTTTTGAAGTAAGACCTAATGATTCTTTGGATTTCCTTAGTGTCTGTCGTAAAGTCTTCCTTTTCATATGTGATTTTGTTAATTTGGATATTGACTCTCTGCCTTAGTTTTGCTAAGGGTTTGTCTATCTTGTTGATTTTCTCAAAGAATCAACTCTTATTTTTTAATTGATTTTTGTATTGTTCTCTTTGTTTCTATTTTATTGATTTCAGCCCAGAGTATAATTGTTTTCTGCCCTTTATTATCCTCTTAGGTGTTTTCTTCCTCTTCTTCTTTCCTAGAGCTGTCAGTCATGTGGTTAAGTTGCTATTATGATATCTTGCTAATTTCTTTATGAAGGCACTTAGTGATATGAACTTTTCTCTTAGCACTACTTTCACTGTGTCCCACAAGTTTGGGTATGCTGTTTGTTCTTTAATTTCTTTATTTCTTCATTGACCCAGTGGTCATTCACTAGAGAGTTGTTCAGTTTTCATAAGTTTGTAGGCTTTCTATTGTTGTTGTAGATTTAATCTATGACAGTTTGATAAAATACACGTGGTTATTTAAATTTTCTTCTATCAGTTGATTCTTGCTTTTTTTTCTGACTATGTGGTTAATTTTGGAGAAGGTTTCATGATGGTTGGAAAATAAATCATATTCTTTTATGTTTGGGTGAAATGTTCTGTAGATATTGATTAGGTCCATTTGAGTCATAATGTCTGTTAGTTCCATTATGTCTCTTTAGTTTCTGACTGGATGATCTGTCCAGTGTTGAAGTCTACCACTGTTAATGTTTGAGGCTCAATATGTGATTTAAGCTATTGTAATGATTCCTTTATGAATGTATGTGCTGTTGCATTTGGGGCATAGACATTCAGAATTGAGACATCATCTTGGTGGATTTTTCCTTTGATGAGTATAAATGTCATCCATGTCTTGATTAATTTTGATGGGAATTTTATTTTGTTAATATGAGCATGTCTACTCCAGCTTGCTTCTTTGTTGCTGAGATATGTTTCTTTTTCTTTTACTTATTTTTAATTACTTACTTACTTAATTAACTAACTTTACATCCCAATCATAGCCCCCTCCCTCTTTTCCTCCCAGTCCCACCCTTCCTTACACACCTATCCCCCATCCTTACTCCTCAGAAAAGGGAATTCCCTCCTACCAACACACTCCAGCACATCCTCTTTAAATGCCTCTATCATCTTTGATTTCAGGTCAGTTTTGATTTAAGATCATTTTCTTGTGCTTCAGCTGTGTTAGGATATCCTGGGTTTACTGCAGTAGGATATCTAGGTTCTGGTGGTTCCATATTGCCCTGGCTCTTGTTGGTTGTGTTTTTATGCTGGCCTTTAACCATTTCGATTTTGTAGTTATCACATATTTAGATGCTAATTTCTCAGTTTATCTTTGTTAAATGGGGGGGTTTGGATGCTTTTTTCTTCTTGGTTTTTGTTTCCTTAGTATTTTTTGGCCAGAGTGGCCAGGGGGTTCTTGGTGACTAGTGAGTCTTCAAGTCCAGTAGGGTGGCAACTCTAGTTTTTTTGTGGACTGTGTGGCCTCTGGGTTGGTTTGGGTACTAACTTTGCCTCTGGGGTCCCTAGTACCAGAATGGTCTGTGGCCTTGGTGCCAGAGTGGCCTCTTAAAAAGCAGGTGGAGTTGTGGGCCACAAAATGGAGTACTACAGGTGGGGTGTACTTTAAAGCTGTTAGGTATGTTTTAAGGGGACTTGGAGGGCAAGGGCTTGGGGTAGGGCCCTACCTAGTTGTTCTTGGTGCCAGCAGGCTTCTGAGAGTGCAGGCAGAGTTATGGACAGGAAGCTGGAGAGCAGGCAATAGGTTCTATAGTAAAATCTTAATACTTTATGTATGACCATAAGTTTAATGATCAGGTAATTGAACATTCTCATTATCCAGGTGAACTAAAGACCAGAGATAAAGTTATTCATATAAATTGGAAATTGATGATGAACTTTTCTTGTTTTAATTCAGCATTTTGACTTCAGTGTTCTTATTTGAAACCCCATTCTTTTGTCTACTAATATAAGGTGCTGAGTTAATAATAGAATTGCAAGTCTTAAGTTCATTTCTTCAGCTTATATTGTTGACCATAGCATAGCATTCATTGTTAATCATTTTCTTATTTCATTTATATTATTAAGGATTTTCACAAGAAATTTAGAGCAACATTTTAAGGGGGAATTCATTTTATGGAGGAGGGTTGTCCATATATTGTGACAATTTCACATTCTGACATTAAAAGTAATTCCAGGATTTTCTAATTTATTTTATAGTATTTTATATAATCATATTTGTATTGTTTCTCTGTGCATAAGATCACCTGTATGATGTCAATGCTTCTATAACTTTCCTTTCAATGGGATGTCTGCCTAGGCATGGAGATTTTCATTTTCTTAGGGTCAGTGTGGCTATGGCTCTGCCAGGTGTCTTCTTGGTTTCCGTAGAGGCGTTTTCTTGGTGGACCTCTATTCCAGTCAATCTCAGAAAACTCCCTGCTGCCAAACTGTCCTAGTGAAACTTCCTGTTCAGTCTTCAGTGGTGACTTATAGATACTTCTTAAATAATGTTCATCTATGGTTCATTACATCTTACAGAAGTTGTTCTATTAGTGTGACTATATCATTTTCAAATTATATGCTGGGTTGTTTAATGCCTATTTGCTTTAAGAATTTTTATCAGCAATAACTGACTTTTAACAATACTAGAAATATTCTTTCTGATGTTAACATTCTCTTACCCTCTCACCCTCTTTTCAAAATTTTCTCTTTCTCTTCCTCTCTTCCCCGCTCCCTCTTTTTCCCTCCCTGCACTGCTTTTCCCAGTATTTGGATTTGCTGCAGTTTCTTGTCTGGGATGCAGTATAATTCAAGAATAGCTGCCAAGATCCGTCTCTGGCAATGAGACCTGACCTTGGGAATTTAAACTTATGGAGCTTATTTTCTTGTTTTCAGCATTTCTTGGCTAACCACACATCCATGCTCCTGTGATAAACAATATGAGACAAAGGATGGATACTGACTTTGTGCTAAGCATTTACACGATGAGGCAAAGACAGAGTTTGGCTGTATCCTCCAGGAAGTATTGTGTCTAGAACAGAAGACTGAAGTACTCAAAGCTCTGGCTTACCAAGAGTAATATATTAGTCATCAAGTCATTCTAAGTCTTTATATTACTCTGACCAGCAACCCAAAGTTCTTGTTATAAAAACTCTGATCAAGTTCTTAATTTTGGATAATTTATTTTTAAATCACCCAAATTAGGCTCTTATAAAGAGTGTTTGATGAACTGTCACTTTATGGGTACTCCCAAAGCATTCAGAATGTGAGTTTCCCTAACAGCAATACACTTAATATATTTAACTGTTTTTGATCCATACTTCCGTGTGATGGTTTCTTTGAAGGGGTCAGGTGCTTATCATTCTTATCCTGGCAATTGGATTAATATGCTTGGATAGCCTCTTTTCTTTCACACCAGGGTTTCCCTCTCTTCTATCTTAAACATACAAATGGAGGATTCCATCGTACACTAGTAGTTTTTTCCTAGTCTAGCCTTTGGTGCTTTTCTGGAAAAGTGTTCCACTTCCTGTCTGTCCTTGGTCTTCAGTTCTTCACAAACGCTTCCACTGAATGTAGAATTTGTTGACAGTTATTTGCTAAGGAAATATGATCATTCCATCGTTCTTGTGGACTTAACTGTGAATTCTGTTTTGTCATGCAAACTGTGCTTTGTATCTAAATTACTTAACACAGCCTACAGTGTCTGAGGCACTGCGCACACTAAAACATAAACTATCCTCACTGTATACTGGAGGGATCCTCTGGCTCTCTAAGTAACATTCTTGCCTATATTTTCTGTATAGAACACCAAACACTATTTATCTTGCAATAAGTTGTACCTTTGTTCTATTACCCACTCAGTCTCTTGTCTGTCAAGGAGAAAAGTGCTTTATCCCCCCCCCCCTATAATATTCCAGATCCTTCAATCCCAATGATTCCACAGAGAAAAATCAGTATTTTTTAAAAGAGGAGCTGAAACATGGAGACTATTTTTCATAGCATGTCCTTAATTATTGTGTTTTGATTCGCTTGTAGCTTGTAGTGGTAGATGTTATTTTGTTATATTTAAAGGGTTATTCTTATTTTGTGACTGTATTGCTGTGTACCTCTTTGATATTATTTTAAATCTTTTCTAGTATTCCTAAAACTCTTGCCTTTGCTGTAGGAAATATGTCAAATGTGTTGATGTTTTAAATGACTACATTTAAAATTATTTTTTAAGTTGAAATATGAGTATACATCTAGGAGAATTATAATTTGAAAAATATAAATGATTATAAGTTTACTAAATTTTGATTGCTGTGCTGCTTAAAATACTGGAAGTATAAGTGCTTTAAATTAATAGTGTTTTATAAATTCTTACGATTTTTCAAATTTATAGACGCACTGAAAATAAATGTCAGCTTAAATATAACCAAAGGTATTGTTTTGAGATATCTCACATCTGAAGAAATAACTTGTTTTGACACTGTGCTTTTGTCAAAATCTGCAGGCTTGAAAATGAGTGTATTCCCTGAGCTTCAGTAGAGTGAGTGCTGGCCCTACCATGGACTGTCTCCTTGCTACTAATGTCTAAGTTTATTTAAAAAACATGACTGAACAAACTGACTGAAACTCTTAGTCTGTAGTTAAAGTCTACATTGTTTTATTATGAACACCAAGGTGTGTTATTTGAACAGCCACTGTTAGTACAAATAATAGCAACAGTTTAACAATGAACTCTGCCTTAGGACTGCACAGTTTCAACCTTGGTCATTCAAAGGATTCTTTAAGGCACATCCTGTCAAGCATAGGAAAGCAAAACACAGTGGTTTAGTTGTATTTTTTTTTTCAACAACTGGTTTAGAAGATGTTCTTCAGTGATCATGAAAGCAGCATCTTCTGTTGTGTGTTTAACTCACCCACTCTATCCATTTAGGACTTGAAGGCTATCTATTGGTAAAAGCTAAAACAGTTAAAAAAATTTAAATATCCATCACTAGGCTTGAACTCACATCTTCATTAATTTATCTTTAAAGAATAAATAATACATTCCACACCAGAGGCACAATTATTGTTACCTGAGAGTAAACAGGGACTAAGAGTGGATACTGCTCTCTTGGCACCAGTGAGTCAGTTGGCTTTCAGCTATTAACTCCAGGCATCCAGGGATCCAGCTCCCTCTTCTGGCTCATAAGGGAACTAAACTCACATGTATATAAACTCACGCATGCGCGCGCGCGTGCGCGCGCGCGCGCACACACACACACACACACACACACACACACACCACATAATTTTAAAATTAAAATGTTAAATAAAGTACCCACACAGACCTATGTGTTTGTTAGTTGCTGATTGGCAGCACATTTGGGAAATATCCATAACCTGTGGGAGTGGAGTGAAGTTGAAGAATGTAGTTCATTTAAGAGTGGGCTGCAAAGCTTACAGCTTATCCTAGTTCCTCTCTCACTCTCTGCCTCGATCCACAGAGATGAATGTACCAAGATCCTTGGTCAGCAAGTTCTTGCTTCCACAGATAACATCTTGCAATGTCTTCCTCACCATGAAACTGTGAGTATAAATCTTTCCTGCCTTCAATGGCTTCTTGCCATGTATGTTTCTACAGTAGTGAAGTGTATAAAGAAGAGAAGGAAGAGGAGGAGGAAGCGGAGAAAGAAGAGGGCACAACATAATGTTCAGGGGTTAAGAGTGGTGGGCTTAAATGTGGCAGGAGTTGGGGGAATGAGTCAGAGGTGAATGTGATCAAAATATATTGTATGTTTGTCTGAAATTATTAATCAATTATGTAACATTTAAAAAAATTTCACCAGCTATTATTGTTTAGTATGAAGAAGTGTATTGACATTACATGAATCCCTCCTCTGAGTATAAAGTGCTTTTACCATAGGAATATGTGCATGTATGAGCATGTGTGTGAGTATGAGTGTGTGTGCATGTGTATACACATACATTCACTCGTACATGCGCCTGGGTGCACACACAAAGGGGAAGAAGTGGGATGGGAACAACAGGTATCTTTTTCTATCACCCTCTCTTGTACCAGCAGGCAGCATCTCTCACTGAATCTTGAGCCATCAAACTCCAACTCAAACTCTTCATCCCAACAGTCCTAGGATAAATGACATGCAGCAGTAACTGGCATTCTACCTGGGAACTGGGCTTTTTTCATTCCTGGTTTTAATTGCTTTTTAACGACCGAGAAAGCTCACCCAGCCCCTCTTTACTGTTTTAATACAACAAATTGCTAAGCTACTCTGTCTTCAATGAAATCTCATGGAAGTGCTGATGCGAGTGAAGTCTCCCTTTGGAAGGAAGGATTGCTGCCTTCAGTCTAGAAGCGTTCACAATCAAGCATCAACTTCAGGGACAGGAGCTGAACTTATTTTGCAGTTGGTAAGAGTGAAAACACAAGAGCATTTTACAGTTGGCAACCACTGTAAAGTGCTTATCTTAATATATCAGTGTTAACGATGACATAATGTTCCCCAGGGACCGACAGCAGCAAAGAAACAATTAACTTGCCAGTCAGTGCCTTCATTTCACCTGCAGTGAAACAGGAAGCAGCAGCCTTTGATTGTGCCTCATCCTGCTTCTGTGGCTGGTTATCAAGGTACAAGAGCTGAAAATAATGGCAGACTAGACTACCTCCACAAAGCAGGTATTTGAAAAGGCTCCAGGTACTTAGGAGCCATCTGTGAAGCATTAAAATCTCCTCATTAATTTGTATCAGAATTTTCCAGCCCATAAACTATCTAGACTAGAGAGAGAAAGAGATTAGGGAGGCGACTTAGAAGCTTTATCTGGGAAAACTTGTTTCAATATTCAGCATCCAGTACAGGGATCTAACCACTTTTAGTCTCAAAGAAGTGGGAGAATCAGGTAAAGGGCCCTTTCAGGTTCATCATACTTAAGAACAAGAAGCCAGGACAAAAGAACCACCGAGACAAACTCCTTTGCAATTCCTTGAAAGATCACTTTCATCTGTGAGTTTCCCATGGGCTGAGCTATTTTAATAGGCATTTCTTCTGTCTTATAAAATTTGTGTGCTTAAGTATCTTACAAACCATTTTATGACAGGGAAACTCATTTTTTGGGGGGGAGGGGTGTATGCTGGTAATTAATATTTTAAAATTTTTGTTTTAATTAGCATTTCTATTCTTGTTTTAAATGCTTGTTTGACTCTTGATGAAAGTTCTGTTTTAAACTGTAATGACATCATTTTAAAAAAATGTTTTTCTGTCAATCATCACTATTTTTTATGTATGTACATCCTTGTTACCCAATACAAGCACTATATAATTCACAGCTATCAATCCTTATTTATATATGTCACATGTATTACACATGCCACAATTAAACATGCTTCCTTTATTTTATTATTATTATTATTTTGCTTCTTTTGTATGGTCTTTTTCATTGCTTTTTTTGATGTAATGTTATATTTTGGACCACTAGACATGGGTGCTGGGACCTGAACTCAGGTCCTCTAGAAGAGCTGCACATGAAATTAATGACCAAGCTGTCTCTCTAACCCACTGCGGTCAAACATTTTTAAGAAGTAGTCCCGTTGGGGTCTTTGTGCAGGACTTGTTTAGGCAGTCACGGGTGTAGACTCTGACATTTTTAGAAGAGAGAATCTCATAAAAACTTCCTGTTCCTCTGGTTCTTACAATCTTCTCCGCCCCTCTTTCCTATTGAATGCTGACTGAACCTTAGGTCCAGGGAAGGGGAAAAGCACACTGGGCTTCAGTCCTAGACAAAGAACTACAGACAACAGAGCAATGCTGACAGTGAGAGAAATAGTCTTCCTCGGGGAAGGATCCCCTATTGGTTATTCAATAAAAAGCTATCAGCTCTGAACACACACACACACACACACACACACACACACACACACACAATATATATATATGTATATATATGTTATTTGTATATATATATATATATATATATATATATATATATATATATATATACAAATATATGACTGAGAAGGTTGTATTTGTATATCTTAGGCTATTAAGGAAATACAGGCCATGAATTTGAAAGTGAAGGGGCCATTATATGGGATGGTTTGAAGGGAGAAAAGGAAAAGAGAAAATGATATAATTATATTTAAATAAAAAAATTAGGACAAAAGGAAAAAACAAACCAATCAAATAAGATCCTAAAGTATGAGACATAACCTCTAAGTTGTTATGAACTAATGATTAAGGTCCTTAATCAAAGCTGTACTGAAAATGTTTGTGTGTTACCTCCAGTTAACTAGTATTTAGGTTAGCTAGCATTCTAGAAAGAGCTTCTGAATAAAAAGCCAATGACCAAGTGCCAGATTGATTTCCAAAGAGGTTGTACAAGGTTATATTCTCACCAGCAGTGGAGGAGGGTTCCCCTTTCTCCACAACCTCTCCAGCATGTGTTGCCACTTGAGTTTTTGATCTTAGCCATTCTGATGGGTGTAAGATGGAATCTCAGGGTCATTTTGATTTGCATTTCCTTGATGACTAAGGACGATGAGCATTTAAGTGTTTCTCTGTCATTCAATAGTCCTTTGTTGAGAATTATCTGTTTAGCTCTGTACCCCATCTTTTAATTTGATTACTTGGTTTGTTGCTATTTAACTTCTTGAGTTCTTTATATATTCTGGATATTAGCCCTCTGTCATATATAGGGTTGGGTTCCCTAGTAAGGGGAACAGGGACTGACTCTGACATGAACTCAGTGGCTGGCTTTTTGATCACCTCCCCCTGAGGGGGGAGCAGCCTTACCAGGCCACAAAGGAATGCAGCCAGTCCTGATGAGATCTGATAAGCCAGAGTCAGATGGAAAGGGAGGAGGTCCTCACCAATCAATGGACTGGGGGAGGGGCATGGGAGAAGAAGAGAGAGGGTGTGTGGGAGTAGGAGGGCTCAAGGGAGGAGCTACAGCTGGGATACAAAGTGAATAAATTGTAAAGAATAAAAAAATTAAATTGACTTTTACTTTTAAAAAGTCAATGACGTAAAAGAACAACTTGGTCACTTAAAGACATATCCTTGGATAGGTAGCATGAACTTTGGACACAGAATATTTTAATAATGTTATCTTTATTTTCCCAAGACTCCTATTATGATTTCCTTATAAATATAATTATTTTATTTTATTTTAGTTTATTTTATTAATTACACATTATTCATTTTGTATCCCCCCATAAGCCCCTCTCTCCTCCCCTCGCGATCCCACCTTCCCTCCCTTTCTGCATGCATGTTACTCCCCAAGTCCACTGATAGGGGAGGTTCTCCTCTCCTTTCTGATCTTAGTCTATCAGTTCTCATCAAAAGTGGCTGCATTGTCCTCTACTGTGGCCTGGTAAGGCTGCTCCCCCCTCAGGGGGAGGTGATCAAAGAGCAGGCCAATCAGATTATGTCAGAGGCTGTCCCTCTTCCCATTACTATGTAACCCACTTGGACACTGAACTGCCATGGGCTACATCTGTGCAGGGGTTCTAGGTTATCTCCACGAATAGTCCTTGGTTGGAGTATGAGTCTCTGGGAAGTTCCCTGTGTTCAAATTATCTTGTTCTGTTGCTCTGCTTGTAGAGTTCCTGTCCCCTCCAGCTCTTACTATTTCCCACTTCTTACATAAAATTCCATTCACTCTGCCCATCAGTTGGCCATCAGGCTCAGCATCTGCTTTGATAGTCTATACTGCAGAGGCTTTCAGAGGCCCTCTGTGGCAGGTTTCAAGGTTGTTTCCTGTTTTCTTCTGGCTTTCAGAGGCCCTCTGTAGCAGGTTCCGAGGTTCTTTCCTATTTTCTTTTTCTTCTGATGTCCATCATCTTTGCCTTTCAGGATGGGGATTGAACATTTTAGTTAGGGTCCTCTCTTTTGCTTCGTTTGTTTAGATGTACAGATTTTAGTGGGTTTATTCTATGTTGTATGTTTATATGAGTGAGTATATACCATGCATGTCTTTTTGCTTCTGGGACAACTCACTCAGGATGATCCTTTCCAGGTCCCACCATTTACCTGCAAATTTCATGATTTCCTTAGTTTTCATTGCTGAGTAATACTCCATTGTATAGATGTACCACAGTTTCTGCATCCATTCTTCAGTTGAGGGGCATCTGGGTTGTTTCCAGCTTCTGGCTATTACAAATAAAGCTGCTACAAACATGGTTGAGCAAATGTCCTTTTTGTGTACTTGAGACTCTTTTGGGTATATGCCTAGGAGTGGTATGGCTGGATCTTGAGGAAGCGCTATTCCTAGTTGTCTGAGAAAGCGCCAGATTGATTTCCAGAGTGGTTGTACAAGTTTACATTCCCACCAGCAGTGGAGAAGGGTTCCCCTTTCTCCACAACCTCTCCAGCATGTGTTGTCCCTTGAGTTTTTCATCTTGGCCATTCTGATGGGGGTAAGGTGAAATCTCAGGGTTGTTTTGATTTGCATTTTTCTAATGGCTAATGAGGTTGAGCATTTCTTTAAGTGCTTCTCTGCCATTCGATATTCCTCTACAGAGAATTCTCTCTTTATCTTTGTTCCCCATTTTTTAAGTGGATTACTTGGTTTGTTGCTTTTCAGCTTGTTTAGTTCTTTATATATATTGGATATGAGTCCTCTGTCAGATAAAGGGTTGGTGATGATTCTTTCCCAATCTGTAGGCAGTCGCTTTGTTTTGATGACGGTGTCCTTTGCTTTACAGAAGCTTTTCAATTTTATGAGGTCCCATTTATTGATTGTTACTCTTAGAGCCTGTGCTGTTGGTGTTCTGTTCAGGAAGTTTTCTCCTGTACCAATGAGTTCTAGGGTATTCCCCACTTTTTTTTCTAGCCGATTTAATGTGTCTGGTTTTATGTTGAGGTCTTTGATCCACCTGGACTTCAGTTTTGTGCAGGGTGATAAGTATGGATCTATTTTCATTTTTCTACATGTAGACATCCAGTTGGACCAGCACCATTTGTTGAAGATGCTATCTTTTTTCCATTGTATGGTTTTGGCATCTTTGTCAAAAATTAGGTGTCCTTAAGTGTGTGGGTTTATTTCTGGGTCTTCTGTTCGATTCCATTGATCCACCATTCTGTTTCTATGCCCGTACCATGCAGTTTTTATAACTGTTGCTCTATAGTACAGCTTGAGATCAGGGATGGAGATACCTCCAGAAGATCTTTTATTGTAGAGGATTGTTTTAGCAATTCTCGGTTCCTTGTTATTCCATAGGAAGTTGAGAATTTTTCTTTCCAAGTCTGTAAAGAATTGTGTTGGCAATTTGATGGGAATTGCATTGAATCTGAAGATTGCTTTTGGTAAGATGGCCATTTTTACTATGTTAATCCTGCCAAGCCATGAGTATGGGAGATCTTTCCATCTTCTCATATCTTCCTCTAATTCTTTCTTCAGAGACTTGAAATTTTCTTCATACAAGTCTTTGACTTCCTTGGTTAGGGTTACACCAAGGTACTTTATGTCATTTGTGGCTATTGTGAATGGTGTAGTTTCTCTAATTTCTTTCTCAGCCCTTTTGTCTTTTGTATACAGGAGTGCTACTGATTTTTTTGAGTTAATTTTGTATCCAGCCATATTGCTGAAGGTGTTTTTCAGCTGTAGGAGTTCCCTGGTAGAGTTTTGGGGGTCACTCATGTATACTATCATATCATCTGCAAATAGTGATAATTTGACTTCTTCCTTTCCCATCTATATCCCCTTGATCTCCTTCAACTGTCTTATTGCTCTAGCAAGGACTTCCAGCACTATGTTGAAGAGGTATGGAGAGAGTGGGCAGCCTTGTCTTGTCCCTGATTTCAGTGGGATTGCTTTAAGTTTCTCTCCGTTCAGTTTGATGTTGGCTATAGGCTTGCTGTATATCACCTTTACGATGTTTAGATATGTGCCTTGTATCCCTGATCTCTCCAGTACTTTAAACAGGAATGGATGTTGGATTTTGTCAAATTCTTTTTCAGCATCTAGGGAGATTATCATGTGGTTTTTTTCTTTCAGTTTGTTAATATGGTGGATCACATTGATGGATTTCCGTATATTGAACCACCCCTGCATACCTGGGATGAAGCCTACTTGGTCAAAGTGGATAATATCTTTGATGTGTTCTTGGATTCGGTTTGCAAGTATTTTGTTAAGTATTTTTGCATCAATGTTCATAAGGGAGATTGGCCTAAAATTCTCTTTCTTTGTTGAGTCTTTGTGGGGTTTAGGTACCAAGGTGACTGTGGCTTCATAGAATGAGTTTGGTAATGTTCCTTCTGTTTCTATTTTGTGGAATAGTTTGAAGAGAATTGGAGTTAGCTCTTCTTTGAAGGTCTGGTAGAATTCTGCGCTGAAGCCATCTGGTCCTGGGCTTTTTTTGGATGGGAGACTTTTGATGACTGCTTCAATTTCTTTGGGGGATATAGAATTATTTAATTAATTTACCTGGTCCTGATTCAGCTTTGGTAAGTCAAATCAATCAAGAAAATTGTCCATTTCATTTAGATTTTCAAATTTTGTGGTATATAGACTTTTGAAGTAAGACCTAATGATTGTTTGGATTTTCTCAGTATCTGTAGTTATGTCCCCCTTTTCATTTCTGACTTTGTTGATTTGGGTGTTGTCTTTCTGCCTTTTAGTTAGCCTGGCTAAGGGTTTGTAGATCTTGTTGATTTTCTCAAAGAACCAGCTCTTGGTTTCATTGATTCTTTGAATTGTTTTATTTGTTTCTAATTGATTGATTTCTGCCCTGAGTTTAATTATTTCCAGCCATCTACTCCTTCTTGGTGTGTCTGCTTCTTCTTTTTCTAGGGTTTTTAAGTGGGCCATTAAGTTGTTTGAATGAGCTGTCTCAAATTTCTTCTTGAAGGCACTTAGTGCTATGAACTTTCCTCTTAGCACTGCTTTCATTGTGTCCCACAAGTTTGGATATGTTGTGTCTCCATTTTCATTGAGTTCTAGGAAGACTTTAATTTCTTTCTTTCTTTCTTCCCTGACCCAGCTGTCATTTAGTAACAAGTTGTTCAGTTTCCATGTGTGTATAGGCTTTTTGCTATTTCTGTTGTTGTTGAAGTCCAGCTTTATTCCATGGTGATCAGACAGGATACAAGGGATTATTTCAGTCTTTTGTATCTGTTGAGGCTTGCTTTGTGACCAACTATACGGTCTATTTTGGAGAAGGTTCCATGAGGTGCAGAGAAGAAGGTAAATTCTTTTGTGTTTGGGTGTAAAGTTCTGTAAATGTCTGTGAGGTCCATTTGATTCATGACCTCTGTCAGAGATATTGTTTCTTTGTTTAATTTCTGTTTTGTTGACCTGTCCTTTGTTGAGAGTGGGGTGTTGAAGTCTCCCACTATTAATGTGTGGGGATCTATATGTGGTTTAAATTTTATCAATGTTTCTTTTACAAATGTGTGTGCTCTTGTATTTGGGGCATAGATGTTCAGGATTGTGATGTCTTCCTGGTGGAATTTTCCCTTGATGAGTATGAAGTGTCCTTCCCCATCTCTTTTTATTAATTTAGGTTGAAAGTCTACTTTATCAGATATTAGAATGGCTACTCCTGCTTGTTTCTTGGGTCCATTTGCTTGGAAAGTCGTCTTCCAACCTTTTGCCCTCAGGTAATGTCTATCTTTGTGCCTTAGGTGTGTTTCTTGTATGCAACAGATTGCTGGGTTTTGTTTACGTATCCACTCTGTTAATCTGTGTCTTTTTACTGGAGAGTTGAGTCCATTGATGTTGAGAGAGATTAATGACCAGTGGCTGTTAGATCCTTTGATTTTGATGTTGGCTGTGGTCATAAGGTTGTGTGCTTGGTTGCTTTTTGTTTTAGTGTAGTAAGGTTAATTTTTTTCTTGTGTTTTCTTGACAGAAGTTAATTTTCTTGGGTTGCATTTTCCCTTCCAGTGTCTTCTGTAATGCTGGATTTGTGTGTAGGTATTGTTGAAATTTGTTTTTGTCATTCAATATCTTGTTTTCTCCGTCTATGATGACTGAGAGTTTTGCAGGGTATAGTAGCCTGGGCTGACATCTTTGTTCTCTTAGGGTCTGCATGATATCCGTCCAGGCCCTTCTGGCTTTCATAGTTTCTGTTGAAAAGTCAGGTGTGATTCTAATGGGTTTGCCATTATATGTTACTTGGCCTTTTTCCCTTGCAGCTTTTAGTATTTTTTCTTTGTTCTGTATACTTCCTGTTTTGATTATTATGTGGCGGGAGGATTTTCTTTTCTGGTCAAATTTGTTGGGTGTTCTGTAGGCCTCACGTATCCTTATTGGCTTCTCCTTTAACTTGGGGAAATTTTCTTCAATGATTTTGTTGAAGATATTTTCTGGGCCTTGGAGAAGGGAGTCTTATTTTTCCTCTATTCCTATTATTCTTAGGTTTTGTCTTTTCATACTGTCTTGGATTTCTTGGATGGTCTGTGTCAGGAATTTTTTGGATTTAACATTTTCTTTGACAGATACATCAATTTCTTCCATTGTATCTTCTACACTTGAGATTCTTTCTTCCATTTCTTGTAGTCTGTTGGTTATGCTTACCTCTGTAGTTCCTGTTTTCTTCCCTAAATTCTTCCTCTCCATTATTTCCTCCATTTGTGTTTTCTTTAATTTTTCTAGTTCTATCTTCAGGTCTTGAGTTGTTTTGTTTACTTCCTTCACCTGTCTGTTTGTATTTTCCTCTTTTTCTTTTAGTTCCTTCAACTCTGTCTCTTTTATTTCTTTCAGTGATTTAATTATTTCTTCTCTGAAGGCCACAAGCTGTTTGGCTGCATCTTCCCATATTTCTTCACGGATGGCCATAATCTGCTTGTCTTTAACTTCCTCCATTTCTTTACGGATAGCCATGGTCTGTTTGGTTTTATCTTCCTCTAATTCTTTACATATTTTATTTGTTTCCTCTATTATCCTCTTCATCAGCATAGATGTAAGGTCATCTTCTTGATTTTCTATTATGCTGCGTTGTCCAGGGCTGTTCGCCTCTAGATGGCTGGGTTCTGGAGATGCCATATTGCTCTGTCTTTTGTTGGTTGAGCCTTTACGCTGACCTCTACCCATTGGGCTGATTTAGGTGTTGGCTGTTAGTTTCTGTGCTTCCTGGAGTTCTGGGATAGTGAGAATCCCCTTGGCTGGAAGAAGATTTTTCCTGAAGGAGTCCTTCTCTGCTTTTTGGTTATGGTCACTGTATGGCCAGTGTTTCTCAGGAGTTGCCACTGCTCACCTCAGGTTTATAGCCCTGAGTAGTAGCTGTGGTCTTTGTTAGGCAGGGGGGGGGATCTCCTCTTACCCATAGAAGTTCTCATGACAGCTGCCCCACTGCTGGGTTTCTTGTTATAATTTAGTGTGCTGCTGCTCACTAAATTTCCAGGTACAGTCCTCTTGAAGACCCTGCTGATTCCCTAGCTCTGGGGTTTTCTCTCAACAGGGAAACTCAGTCTGTTATCCTGGGGCACACAGTTCTGTCCGGGAAAGTGAGAGGTGCACTCAGCAAGTCTCTGGGCCAGAGGCTGAGTTCTCTGCTCTGGGCCTGGAGGATGTGCACCTAGGTTGAGTTGGCGCCTGGGGGCGCTGCTCTGGTCTGGAGGCTGGGTGCCTCAGTCTGGATCAGAAGCTGTGTGTCCCTGTCTGTGATGGCGGCTGCAGGCACTGCTCTGGTCCAGACGCTGTGGGTGCAGCCCTCTTGAAGGACCAGGGATTCCCACAGTTTTGACAGTCTAGCTAGGGATAACTGGTTGATCCTTGGCACAGTATCTGAGGGCTGCTGTAATGGCTCTCTGGTTTTTGTAGGTCTGAGGATGCAGCTGTGTGTCCCAGTGCCCTAGGGGAACACAATAATGGCGGCTGAGCACAGCGCTCCTGCCTGCATTAGAGCCTAGAGTCTGCTTGAATGCAGGGAGTCTTTTGGTGCTGGGTGTCCTAAGCGTTAGAGATGATGATCCCCTCTCCTGGGGGTTTCCTTATGCCAGAAACACCCAGTCTTTGCTTTGGGGACCGCTATTCTGTCTGGGGTGGTGAGTAGGACCCACAGGCACAGATGCCCGCTTGTGGCTCCGCCTTTCTGGCCATTCGGAGCCTTGGCTGCTGCCTAAACTGAGTAATTTTCCCTAGACCTTTTCAGGGTGGGGGTGTCGGCTGAGTGCTCTGAGATCAGACCAGCCGTTTCCCTCCCTGTGGGTTTGCACCTGCCAGTGAAATGCAGTCTCTGGTGCCTGGTGCCCTGGTGCCCACAGTTCTATCTGAGGCGGCGAATCAGGCGCGCAGGCAGGCTCTGTGCAGGCGTCTGGGTCCTGGTGCTGGCTCCGGGCTGGCTCTTGGGGCACCCGCGGAACCGAGTCTTTTCCAGGGGATGTTTGGGTGACCTGAGGTCAGTCCCAATTGTTTCCTGCTCCGTGGGGTTATTTCTCGACTGGGAAATCCAGTCTATGGTGTTGTGGGCCCACAGTTCAGTCTGGGACTGTGACCAGATCATGCTGGGGTGTAGCTCTGGGCTGGTGACCAAGCGCCTGGCGGAACCAGGATCTCTTCCTCGGTTTAGCAGGGTGAGTTAAAGCTGATTGAATCCCCCTCCGTGGGGTATCCTCTCACCTGTGAAACACAATCACTTGTGTTTTATGGCAGCGAGTTCTGATTGCTGGTCACTGTGCCAATCCTGCTGTGCTGCTCCTCAGAATAAGAGTCCTCCCAGTGCCGCCATCTTGCCCCGCCCCCCCATAAATATAATTTTGATATCTGGTCTTGAATCTCTATTTTAGTGGAATGAGCGCTCACTGTTTATGAATGCTCTTCTGTTCTTTTGTTTAATGTCAAGGCCTGTGATCTAGACTCTGGAATTTTTTTCTTTGCTAAGTATGTATGTGGATATTTAGCTTGTGTATATCAAAGAATATTTATTCTGTGAGTGTACCTGTGTGGACTTTGCATAGAAGCCAGAGGTCAGCCTTAAGTGCTATTCTTCAGTAACGCCTTCATAGGGTTTCTAGTTGGCCTAGAGCTTGGCAATTCAAATTCAGCTTGGTTTGCTGGCCAATGAGCTGCAGGGTTCCATTCACGGAGCTTTGCTTTCCCATTCTGACATTGTAAGTGTGCATGACTTTGCCCAGATTTTCATAGTTGGTCCTAGGGCTGTTTCCATGCTTGTGTGGCAAGCACTTCACCTACTGAACTATGTCCTCTAACCACATTTACTGCTTTGATAGTAAAGCTATGGCTAGATACACTGTTCTTTTATGGTAACTGTGGTAAGGATGTGTTGTATCAGAGAAGAATCTATTTTTCATAAAAACAAAACCACAAAACAAACAAACAAACAAAAACAGTTACTCCTCTTCTGGTAATGATAGAACTCTACTTGGATTTTTTTTTTGTTTGTTTGTTTTTGTTTTTGTTTTTTGTATAAGAAGGTTTTGTGTTATAATAGTGACAAGCAGAGTTGTATCAATTATAGATGATAGTTCTCCATATTTCTGAAGATGTTGTATATTTGTGAGTCCAGGTCATCCTAACTTCTTCTCACTAATGTTGGGAATGGGAAAATTTGCTTTGAATCTGTGTATTTTTAGCCTCAGATTACATTACTAGTACAATCAGTTGGAACTATGGAGTATGGCCATCTTCAGACAGGAAGATTATGAACACACATCTTCATATTGTATAATGTGAAAGAAACTCTCTGGTTTATATACTTGGTTTCTTGAAATCTGTCTCACTGTTATTTTGTTAAATCATGGTATACTAAAGTCATGTATATGTCAGGATTTCTGTGTTGGCCCTGTGCTGCACCAATTGGCTAATTCTTATTACTATTAGCTCACCTAGTAATTATCTGAGTGTCTCATTTTTGAGTGCATTAGAAACATCACCAAAATCAGAGAACAACTTTCTTTGTTCTTTAATTCCTGCAACACTTAGCAACTGTTAGTAACTCCAAATGTAGCTTATGAGGGGACAGCTCTTTTAATCTCTGAAAGTTCAAGTGATGAAATTTATGGTGCTATGCATTATTTTACAGTCATTTTAGACCACTTAGCTCTTAGAACAGCTTGTCTGCGTCACAATAAAAGTAAAAATGTGTGCTCGTATATTCACAGTTGATCATCATGGACTGTATCCGGCTGGAGGCATTTTTTTTTCCTCTGCAGTGTTTCCACTGATACGATCAGAAGGATAAAACTGAAAAGTTAGCTCACGTAACTTATTGTAGGGACCAACAGCTAAAGAACACTGTAGGCCATGTGTATTGGGGTCGTGACTGCAAAAAGTGCACGTTCTTTTAGTCAGGAGAGTGATTCTCCTGGTTTAGTATCTATTGATGCTTTTTACATTCATGATATTTCTGTGTACATAGTGCCACATGGTATAAGGCACTGGGCGCACTTTAACCATTGCGTGACACTTGATTAATTCTCCCTAAAGCAGTCATCATTTTAAAATACATCATTTTTCTTTTAGTTATGTATATACACATGTGTATAAATGTATGCTTTGTTCATGTTTGGGCATGTTAGTGTAATGCCTTCAGAGACCTGAAATGTGGGTGTGAGCTGCCTAGGTAGATTCGGGACTCTAATGCTCTGCGAGAGCCACACATATTCTTAACTATTAACCTGTCTCTGGAGCCTTAAAGTTAGATTCTTATGTGATTCTCATGGGCAGCACTTGGAGATTTTTTATTGTTTGCTTGTTTGTTTAAGATTTACCAGCATTCTTACCTGTTTTCCCAAACTGGCCCGTCCACCAGAGAATGCCTGTTGAACAGTACTCATAAAGGTAAAACACACACATTCCCATGATCTCCTTCAGCTTCTGAGAATTATGTTTCCAAGACTAGAAGTAAAATTTCCATCACAGGATGTATTTTGAATCATTTAGAAATGTGCCTATTCTTATTATAAAAAGTAATAGAATGTTTACTTAATAACATTAGATTTCATTGCAAAAATGAACATTACTTAATATCTAATTATTATTCAGGTTTGGGGACTGGGATTAAATATTTGTTGAATATTTGATTGTTCAGATATCTGTTGAATTTATCATTTTGGGCTTTTTTTGTTGTTTTCATTTTGTTCTTTTTTGGGATGATTAATTTTATTTTCAGGTCTTTCGATACAATGTTAATCTTGAACACATAAAGTTACAATGTTTCAACTCACAGGCCTGTGTGAGATCTTTGCTTACGTGAGAACTTAAGAACCTGAATCTTGAAGAGCCTATTTGCATCAAAAACTGAAGACTAGTTGAGAACCGTGAGACACACCTTTGACCTCAGTCCTTAGGAGTCAAAAGCAGGTGATTTCTATGAGTCTGAGGCCAGCCTGGCCTACAGAGTGAGTTCACAGTTTTTGGGTTGTCTGACAACCATCAAGCCCCAGCAACTTCCTTGTCTCCATTTCTCTCAGTTCTGGGATAGAGGCATGGTACAGGACCACAGCTAGTTTTTCATGTGATTTCAGAAATCTGAACTCCAATCCTGGTGTTCTGTTCTTAACCACTGAGCCACCTCAGCTTTATTTATCTGCAGTTTCTATCTCACATTCTGAAAGAAAATGTGGCAATAGACAACTACACTGAAACAGCTCACCAGTCAATGAGACATTTTCAGACACTTGCAGAGAACACAATTTGCCTTTTGTGCACCACTTTGAAGTAAATGAGAAGTCCCCAGCAAAACAATAAGATGAATCAGGAATTTTCAGGACACCAGTAAAGAGAAGACCCGGATAATAGCTGTGCATCTGATGGGCTAGAAGCTGTCAGTGGACCTAGGATGGAAGTCTGCAAGTTGTCAAAGGGGATTGATTTAATGTAACAGAAGCAGGATCACACAGGTGATCTTCCAAATTAAACACGAGTCCTTTTCCAAGTCCAACAAAGGGATACACTTGGTACAATTGATACAATTTAAAGGGAGAAAACAAGCTTTAAGGAAAGGTATCCATGTGAGCAATGAGCTAAAGTAAACAGGGTTTGGGGATTAACATGGATGATAGGGACATTCTCTCTAGTGAATTTGCAGGGTTTTTGATACCTAAAGTGTTATTGGAAAAAATCCAATGGTATAGAATTTGATCCCACTTTGAGCTATATTTATGTAATTGAAAAATACAATGGGCTATAAAGATTTTTTTTTCAAAATTAAGGAATGCGTCAATGCAGAAGACGTAAAAGTCAATGTGGATTTGAATATGAATTCAATACTATGTCTCATACTATAAAGCTATACAATTATAATTGACAGAAAGATGTAATTAAAAATTAAATTAAACATCAGCTCAAATAGATATAAAAAAATTGGGGAGATAAGTTGGTATGTGTGAGATAGTCTACCAAACCTAAGTATATGTTGAAACACTATAAGAAAATCTGTTATTTTGAGTGCAAAAGTTAAAGAAAAAAAAAAAAAAAACCTGAAATATAAAATGTATAAAGGGCTAAGAAAATAGCGTACTTTAGTTTAACTTTATGTTTTATGGTGGAACATCTATAAATATTTTCACAAGTGCATGTCATCTAAAGTGGTGGTGTGTTCTCATTACTTATTTCTGAGGCACTGAGAAACATTTTTAAATATTTGCAGCAGTAGTGGAGAACGAGGAAGGGAAGCTCAGAAGCAAGAATCTTGCTCTAGTTTTCTTCCTGTTACCACGATAAATTATCATTCTATAAAGTAACATAGGGGAGAAAATGGTTTATCTAAACTCATGATTTCAAGTTATAGTCCATTATTGTAGGGAAGTCAGTGCAGCAGGAATTTAAGGGAGCTGGTTACATTATATCCATAGTCAGAACACAGAGATACGGCTACACCCATGCTTACTTATCTGCTTGCTTGTGATCAGCCTGATTTATCCTTTCTTTTACCTATAGTTCAAGAGCCCCTGTCTAAGGAATGGTACCACCCAGGGTGGCTTGGAGCCTGCTGTACCAATTAACTTAATTAAGACAGTACCCCACAGACATGTCCACAGATCAACGCAATGGAGACAGTCTCTCATGGAGACTTTCTCTTGGGCTGCGTCAAGCTGATATCCCTAACCATCTCAGGTTTCTTGCCCTCAGATTATTTCTTCACTATTTTATTGTTTGACACCTTGACAAAAATAGCAGAGTTGTCCTTATAACCGGACACTGAGAGGAATACTCTTTTGTAATCTCTGCTCCCTGCCAATGCGTCGCCAGATGTGGGGGCTCGCTGAGAAACTTCCAGTCACGGGCTATTGGAGTGCATCCCTTCTCTTTGAACTGGGAAGGGATGTGCCACCTCGCCTGACTCCATTTCAACTAGTCTTGACTGTGCACACACCTTTTCATGTTCCTGGGCCTGAAAAGTTCTTCTTGAACAGGAAATTCAAAGCGATTGAATGAGATCTCTGGTTGTCCCACTATTTCTCCATGCAGAAGCATTTTTAAAAGATGATGATCTGAGTCAATCTTGGATCGTATATAAAAGCCCATGTGCAATATCACAAATAATCTCAGCACTGCATTATGATAAAATGCAAAACAAGAGGATCAGCCTGAGATACAGAAATAGCTGGCCTGGAGTACTCTGAAAAGTGTCAAAACCAAGAGAAACTCTGCTTCAAAGGAGGCAGGTAAGCACTTAGTACTGAATGTTGCCTTCTGACCTCCACATGTATCCATAACACATGTATGCTCAGACATGTTCATAATATAATAAAACAATATTAATAAATAAGATATTTTTTAAAAAATGATTAAGCTCAATGCTACATTACTATTTCTAGGAGAAATAGTATATTAATATTTCTACCAACCACTGTAGTGACTAATGTAAACCTTAAAAAACAAAAAGTAAATTAGTGTGTAATGAATTTATATGTTAAATGCTGTCTTTCTTTTGTTGTAATAATTTTCTCATTGAAAAAAAATAAATCATTTCCAAAAACAAACAAACAAGCAAACAAACAAAAAAAAATACAACCCATTCAGCTAAGGTCTTGTTTTCTGTTAGTGGTCAATTTATGGAAAAACCAGGTCTAAATATATTGAGTAAATTTTCAAATCAGATTACATATAAGTCATAAGGAGGATGGAGGGGTTAGCGTAGTTAAGAACAAGTCATGATCTTGTAGGGATAATTTCCATCACTCTTTTCTGGCATGCTTGAGTACGTATATACACATAAGGCACATACAGACAAGCAGGGACACACATATACATGTAAATAAAGATGAACAAAAGCATTAAGCAAGAGACTGATACTCCAACCAAGGACCATGCATGGATATAACCTAGAACCCCTGCTCAGATGTAGCCTATGGCAGCTTAGTATACAAGTGGGTACCCTAGTAAGGAGATAGGGACTGTCTCTGACATGAACTCAGTGGCTGGCTCTTTGAACGCCTCCCCTGGATCGGGGAGCAGCCTTGCCAGGCCACAGAAGAGGACAATGCAGCCAGTTCTGATGAGACTGGAGAAGCTAGGGTCAGATAAAAGGAGAGGAGGACCTCCCCTATCCGTGGCCTTGGAGAAGGGCAAAGGAGGAGATGAGAGAGGGAAGGCTGGGATTGGGAGAAAAAAAGGGAAGGGGTTACTGCTGGGATACAAAGTGAATAAACTGTAATTAAATATAAAAATATAATTAATATAAAAAATAAAAATTAAAAAAGAAGTGACATCATCCATTTGCTCTTTTTTCCTCCACCAATAAATAAAAGTGACTATGTTTAAGCCTTTTTCATGCTACATGAATCTCCTACTAAAAAAAGACACTTCCTGTTATCTGTTATCATGACTGTGTATAATTGTATGTATTTGATTTTGGAATCAAATACATACAATTAATGATGAATTATATTTTACATGAAGTTTATAGTATGATGCACAATTTACTTGAAAAGAATTAAAGTGTTTAAATCTCAAGTCTTAGTTTTAAATCTGAAATTATTCATGAGCCACATTTAAGTTACCTGCCATTTTTTTTTTTTTTTTTACAAATGATATCAAAAGAAACTGTTTTCTTCATTTTTGTTGTTGTCATATCACCTATATCAATTTTAACTGCCCAATCTTACATCTCCTTGGGGTCCATCTGAATAATAATTGCATCCTTTTAATGACTGGGTGAGGTTCTTGACTGTTCAGTATTTATCTTCTAAATAATCAACAGTAATTCCATGTTGTAAGAGTCAGATGGCTTACTAAAGCCATGCAAAGGCATTTCTGAGTGTTGGGGTAACAGAAAGATGATACAAATCTGTTTTTATCTCTAATCTAAAATCTAAGAGTATTGGGGCAGTGGGGGAGGCTGTTGAACAGATGATGCCTTCCTAATCCTGGACTTTAAAGTGTAGCTGCTGATATTTTTAAACTTTTCTTGTTTTGTGACAGAATATCTGGCAAAACAAATTATGAAAGGAAAGGTTTATTTTGGCTCACAGTTTCAGGGGTCAGCCCATCGTGGGGACCAAGTTCTTGCAGCAGGAACAGGAAGCATCTGGTCACAGTGTATTCATAATCAGGAAGAAAAAAAATATGAATGTAAATGTATTCTCCTCATTGTTCCAACCAGGACTCCAACCTTGGAATAAGCTTGCCCACAGGTGGGCTGAGCCTACTTCTAAACTAACTTAATCAAGAAACTTCATTATAGACATGCGTGGATCGTTGTCTCCGAGCTGATTTTCGATCCTGTCAAATTGGCAATATTACCCGCCATACTCTTCTTTATAATTCCATCTGTTTATCCTACATCCACACAGTGTCACTGGTAAGCTGAATTTGCTATTGTTACAAATGACATTTACTTCTTTCTCGGCTCATTCTACTGCATTTTCCCCCAGTATCAATCTAAATATGAGTTATTGCTTTTCCTGATAGATAGCAATATTTAAACAGGAGTATAATCCCTCATTGATTAGCGATAGCGATAACCCAGGGTTAAATTGTCACAGTATTATTTAGTCAATTAGAATCTTAGTTGGGGCAAAAAATAAAAATTGAGATATAAATCATAGGCTATGTCTAAACTAGAGGTAATATTTCTATATTACCTCTGTAGCAATAGCATTATAAACTCCATTGTAAACATAGTTTATGACATTTTTCTAATTTTATGAAAATATTTTTTTTCTCTATTTGCAGAAACATCAAAACTGTGATTCAAGTTTGGATAGTACTGTGACTGACTTGATGGATAATTACATTTTTATCATTCTCTGATTTTCCATGCTTTCCACTCTTGGATGTTTAAAACAGTATCATTCTTCAACCTTTTTTCTACTTCACATTAGACTCATGTTCCAAGTAGAATCTGTATCATCACCTAGACGGTTGGTAAGAATTAAAATGAGAATAAATTTGTGTGCTTAAAATCTAAAGCCAGATTGACAAAGCAAAGAAAAAAATTGACTTTAGCAGTTCCTCAAGCAGTTAGATATGACCTTTGACATTAGGACTTGGCTTCAGGACAAGTAGCTTTGTAGGTCTTTGCATGAAAAACAAAACAAACAAACAAACAAAAACAAACAACAACCAAGTAAGGACTGAGATTGATGTGACTGAGAATGCCATCTTAACTAATGTTTCCAGGAAATGTAGGTGGTACTGTTATGATGCTTATATTCTACATGAGAAGGAGGCCAAACGTCTTCCCAGCATGGCCCATGGTGGGACCTGAGCAGACAACGTTACAGCTGCACAGAGAACTGTGGTCAGAACATAGATTTAGGTGAGTAGAATTCATGGTCTTCAGATGAGACTGAAGCAGTCAGTGGAAAGCAAGACGTGGAATGCTATCAGTACATATCTCAGTCTGAATGGAACCAATCACTCCAAAGCAGCCACAAGCACGTTATACTATTATACTTCAAATAGTAAATACATATATATGTCAATGTAAATATGTCAACATACACACATACACACATACACACACACACACACACACACATATATATATATATATATGCTGATAAATGTAGATGGATAGACACTCAGTGTAATAGTTTCTTTTCTTGTTACTGTCATAAATATTCTGAGAAAGGAAATTAATGGATAAAAGGTTTTGATGGTTCATAGTTCCAGTTCAGAGTCCATGAGAGGAAAAAAGTCACCCCACGAGCTTCCAGGAGTCACAATAAAGCAATTCAAGAAGCAGAGAGCAGCGGGTGAACATGCGCATGCTCGTGCTCGGTTCACTTTCTGCAGCCCAGGTTCTTCTCCCCAGGGAATGGTCCTACCCAGAAATAAGATGGATCTTCCTATATCAATTGACATAAGCAAGACAGTCCTTGATAGCTATGACCTATGACCTATCTTAAGGGTGGGTCTAGAGCCTCTTCAATTTGCAAGTAGCATTAACCATCATATTCATGTGTTTATGAGGTAGTTATAATGCTTCTGCATGTGTATATGCTCAAACTTGTTTTTTCTTTGATTTTTATTCTTATTTTGTTTTGAGAACATTAAAAGATATCTGTTCCAGCTGTTAAACATAGGCAATGCACTAGTTTTGTCTTGAGTCACTGTATTGTAGATGGTTTTTCTCATGAATCAAACAAAATTCATTCCTCTTATCTAACTGTAACTCTGTGCCTGCTGGTCAGTTTTTCTTTTGCCTACTCTTCCTCTTCTTTACCTTCCCTTTTGCTAATTGCTGTCTTCTCTACTCTGGTAGACTCCTTTAGATTCCACTTGTAAGTGATAGAGCTCACATTATGTCTCCCGAAGGCCTCTGTGTTACAGGCTTATCTCCTGCTGTACACTACTGGGAGATCATGAAATCCTTAGTACCTAGGGCTCAGTGGCTACGTCTTAGCTCACCCAAGATGTGACCTTGGACACTATGCATTCTCCTCCATCTTTTTCACATCCTACATAAGGTATATGTAGTTTTAACTGACCATGTATTTCCTGCTATTGTGTCTTGCCACAAACCCCAAAGCAATTAGATCTAAGAATCATGAGCTGGCAGGGCGAGATGATTTGGGACATGAATTTTTGCCTTCCATGGCTTGTGTCATATATTTGTTTCAGTATTAAACTGACTTATACAGTTGGATCATGCAACATTTGCTATACTGTTCTTGGCTGATTTCAGTTACTGGCTGTGCTCCCGGCCCATCAACAATGCTGCAAAAGGCACAATTTCAGTTGAAAGAATAGTATATAACATATGTGTATATGCTATATGTGTATATGCTATATGTATATATATACATATATACATATATCTGTACATATATTTTCTTTACATATTTACCCAGTTGTGGGTAGTTCTGTTGAAGAGACCATGCTGGAAAGTTGTTTACATGGCAAGAACTTAACATCCCACATCTTTAGGACCTCTAACGATTCTTGGAGAACAAATAAGTAGGGGAAAAAATAAGCTGAAATGGGCAAAAAATTGAAACAAAGATTTTTTTCAAAGGATACACTCAAATTATTAACAAGCTGTTTAAAAGTGCTCAACTGTCATGGAAACAGACATGAAAACCTCCATGAAATTCCCACATCACTCTACTTAGAAACTCATCAGAAAGTCATATAATAGCAGACACATGTGACAATGTGGTGGATTGACTTTTTATACTGTTTAAGAGAATGCAAATTAATGTAGCAGTTCTCGACAGTGTAGACACTGAATGGAAGATGCTCAAATTTTTAATATATGGAATAATTAGATAATCCAGCAACACCGTTGCCATATCTCTAAAGGAAGTATAGGGAAGGTATACCACTGTTTTCTTACCCTTAAGTCCTGCTCTCTGTGAGAACCAGACATGCCTCACTCATGAACGCCCAGTGCATACCCCACTGAGGCTACCAGCACAAGGGCTGGCTGCCCACCATTGTCCTTGGTGACCTTTTTCTCTTAGCATTTCTGGATTTTTTTTACTTACTGCATTGCTATATTTTATCAAGCTCTGTGATCTAAATTTTTATTTGCAAACTTTCTGTGTCCTATATTGATAATGGGGATTGTCAAAATTTTATGACAAAGGATCAGCTAGTAAAAAATACTTCACACTCCTTGAGCCACATGTCTGTGTTCAATGGACTATTTTTTTCTCTCTTTCTCACTCCCTTTGTTGTCTGCTGGTTTTGTTCTTTCTACTTATATCTCCTTTATTTATTGCTGTCTTTTAAAGTTACATTTATTCATTTATCTGGGGGATGTTTGTGAGCACGTGTCAAGGCTGGAGAACCACCTGGGTGAACTAGTTCTCTTCTTCTACATTGTAGGCCCAGGGTTTGAACTCAGCATCTCATCAGCCATCTACCTGTTCTATCTTAGTGACTCTCTTCTATCCTCTTTTCCGTTACTCCCTCCCTTCCTTTCTCTTTCATTTCTTCCTCTCCCCCTTGCCTTCCTTCTTATCACAACATTTTTAACACGTGAAACTAACCCTTCATACCAGGCCATGGAAGGTGAGTTTAAGAATAGTATTTGGTGGGTCATCTGCAGTTTGCTGGATCCTATTTTAGGATAAATTCCACAATAAAAGGACTGCTCCATGCATTGATCCAGAGCCTTGAGGCACCGTTGAAACTTAAGAGCATCATAGAAGGTAGGTTTTCAATGAATGGGCATGCTAATTGTAAAATGAGCATCAACAGGACACAACACACTGGTGCCTTGTAACTTGGCGACATGCTCAGTGTTATTCTCGTTCTTTTTCCAGTTGATTTATGTTTTGTCCATTTAGTTACAGCATGATTCTTCGGGTGAGACACTACCCGACTCTGGTGTGCTCCCCTCTTCTATGGAGAGATTGCTACCATAAAATGCATAGGCTGCTGAAAGCTGAGAAACCCAGCCATTTTATCACACAACTGTCAGTTTCTTTTATGGCAGCTCTAGTGGTGATGTTGTGTGTGTGAAGTGTGATTTAAGTTATATCTACCTATGCCATTCCCATTGCCAAAAACAGGGTGACTTTTAAGACCATGGGTTTATAGGCACTTCAGAGGGTATTTTTTCCCCAATGTTTATTGCTTTCATGTCTAATAGCTATCATCAAAGACTGGAGAGATTTACTTCAGGCACTATTAAATGGAGAAAGAGAGAGAGACAGAGACAGAGAGACAGAGAAAGAGAGAGGCTTATGTCAGAATTGTGTCAAGTCCACACATAATAACATGCGCTGTTCCCCTCAGTTTCTATACTTAATTCCAATTAATTTGGTATCTCTACCAAAACACTTAAACATATATGAAATCCATATATGAAATCCAACTCCAAGAATAGTGGGGAAAATAGGTGTGTTTCTTATTTTTTTCCCAACCTTTTCACAAGTGTGTGGCTTTCCTGCCTCCATCACAGGTTTTTCATCCAACAACCTTTGGCATACATTACCCTGCATCACAATATTTATATAGCTTTGTGCGGTACTGCACTATTGTATTTTAACATTATTATTTTCCTTTGAGAATTTGGAAAATACAGACACATGAAAGAAAGTGAGAGTCATTTTCTTTGCTGATAAGTGGTTTTTCTCAAAGATCGGCTTCTCAAAAGAGAACCAGGAGATCCCAGAGTAAAATAGTGCCAGAGTGGGTCCTCAAACTAGGCAGAGAGTGGATCTCTTCTTTCATGCCATGCTTCGGAGCATGAGGATTGAGTCATAGGCTAGTGGGCTGTGTTGTCTAGTTTTGCAGCTTGGTCTTCTGACTGCATTGCCAGCTTTCTGGAAGGTGGGAAGTGAGGGTCGAAGTGAGTTTGTCCTCTGCCCTCTACCTTCACGGTGTGCACTGATAATACGAGTAAATAGTTCTGGCTATAGAAATACATAAACAAGGGCTGGAAGAAAGCGAGAGTGGGCATATTATTAGCTACTTCCTCTCTCCTATATCAATGTCTTAGAGAAAAAAAAAAAAGTCTGTGCTGAACTTTAGCTCATTCTTAGGGCAGAATTCCCAGAATTACAAAAGCAACATTGAGAGGTAATTGAATATGCTCAGATTTAGGTCTTAATTACCTTTTTGATTGGAGCTTTATCTTTAGCATGGTATTTTGATAATATAACAGGACCAATTATTTTGTGTGATCTCCCACTGTGCTAAGGAAATGCAGACTGTAATTTTGAGATAAGTAAGTTCCGTGGGAATAATGTTGTAAGAGTGTATCAATTATGGTTGGCTTTTGGTTATATTTTTACCGGTATTTAAGCATTCCTAAGTGACTGGATTTTAACAATGTCTTGCTCATCTCTTACTTCTGCATCCTTTAGTGTAAGAGTCAGTCGCTTGATTTGTGACTTATGTGTGGGCTTAAGCGCAGAGAATGATGGGAAAAGTACTTAAAACTGTGTTTCCTTTAAGGACGGCAGAGTTGCACTCACAAAATCATCCAATTTTCTATTTATGCATGGTTGGTGGAACTGTGGAAGTTGCCCTCCATGATCCAGGCTGAAAAGTGCAATATTCACACAAGGGGAATCAGGAGGCCAAGGAACTGAGCATCAGGGTGCTAAGTAGATAACGGAGATGCTGTGCAGGCCTGAGCTGTCCTATGATTGGGTCTAGGACACCTCTTGCTCAGGCATAATGCTTACCTCATGGTCAGAATTGCAATATTTCAGATAAATCAGGAAGTGGGGGAAAAAGACCATGTTAGCCTTGCGGCAATTTTAAACAAATTGCTTAATCCACTGGGTTGGTAACCTCTGGGTCACATACTACTCCGGTCTCCTCTTCTGCAATTCATCTTCCTTCGTGATTCGGTGCCGACTGCCAGATAGGCTGCTGACTATAGGATTTCACTGCCGCAGCTGGCTGTGTACCTTATCAGTTCCCAGCACTGCCAGACTCAAATGTACACTTGTTCACTTGACAGAAAGTCAGGCTTTGCAACCCTCCAAACATGGTCAGCCTCTTAATTTCCCCCTTCCTCAATTATCCCATGGAAAAGAGGGAGCCTTTTAGATCATTGATTACACCTAAGATGCAATCTTAAAATGGGCATGGTAGCCACTACTTTATTCCGATGCTTTGGTTCTTGATGACTATTCCTAGAGATTATCTTATATGTCACATCAAAACAAATTTGAATAATTTGTAATCTTTTTGTCTTCTATCCTTTGATAATTTTTTATAACACTTAATATCATCACAGTGAGTACTGAGTTTGTTAGTTCAATGTGATGGTTGATGTGCATTGCCATGGTTACGGAATTTTGGATGTCATATGAGATAACCCTCTGAATATGCATATGAGGTGATTCTTGATTGGGTGAATTGAGGTGGGAAGAGTGCCCCTCCCAATTACGAGCACCATCAGTGGGCTGGGGTTTGGAAGGAATATGAAGGAGAAAGTGAGCTAGGTTCTAGCATTCATTGCCCTCTGCTTCTTGATTGTAAGCACACAATTAAACCAGCTGCCTCAAGCCTTTGCTATCTTGATGTCTCCAAAGTGGACTCAAGCCCTCAACTGTGAACCAAAATAAAAGGAAAATATCAAATACAATATGTGTGGTGAATTTTTTTTAAAGATTCATTAATTTTACTTATGTGGGTTTTGTCTGCATGAATTTATTGTACCACATGCAGGACCCAGAAAAGTGCATTGAAACCCCTGTACCTGCAGTTACAGTCTATTGTAAGCTGCACTGTGCATGCTGGAAATGGAACCCAGCTCCTTTGAAAAATCAGTGAGTGCTCTTAACTGCTGAACCGTCTCTCCACTCCAAGTCAGGTAAAGTTTCATATTCAATCCTTACGTCAAAATCAATTATTGGACCCATCTCCTCTGTGACCATTTTATATGAAATGGGCCACAGACTCTTCAGCACGAGCTTCATGATCTTAGTTAGTGGGTGTTGGGATCTGTGAGGTAGAGTGACTTGTTAAGAACTGTTGCCCGAGGAAACTATTTCTACAGAGTGATGGGGAAGGCATAGAAATTAGAAAGGGTTTCAATAGAAGGACAAAAAGTACAGCATTGAGAGCTGGAGTTGTGAGATCATTTTGAAAGAGTTAGCATGGTTCAGATATTAATGAAGTTAATCTCAGCACTCTGTGTTAAGAGGAAGCCAGAGATTGTGGGTCAACAGTTCCGTGTAGCTGAGGAATTTGTGCGCTCTAAGAAAATCACATGTTGCCTGGTTGTAGTCTTTGGGGGCACACTGTTGTGCGACACCGTGGCAACAATTGTTTAACAACAAGGCAGTTACTCCTTTCTTGCTGTATCTCAACTCCTGAATTTCATGCTTATGTTTCAAAGTATTGATCTTCCCATTAAAAATTACCCTAAACCACAAACTATACATGCAGCAGAGCACAAATCTAGGACCTTAATTTTGGAATTAGCTTCTGAGTTTCTTACCAAAAGGAAGTGAGAAGCATATTTTTACAGAAACTACGTGAAAGAAGAGTGACCTCCCCAGAACATGTCTTCTCCATTTTTTAACATTCCTGCCTGTATTTATTTTTTCCCATTAAAATCCTCCCCCCCACAGACACATGAGCAAGAGAGAAAGAGAGAATTCTGACCTTTTAATCTTATAAAGAATATGAAAAACTGAAGAGAGGATATTCTAATATGAATCTGATAGCCAAGAAAGTCTAGACACAAATGCAGGAGAGGAGATAAAAATTAGCATTCCAAACCTGTTGTGTTAAATTTGCATCACATTTTTGAGTTTGATGAAAGTCTTTAAATAAAATATTATTAGTAAGACATACTTTAAATTAATTTTCAAGCCCAGGGAAACAAGAAGATATATGATTATTTTTCTCATTAAGGGAGAAAGGAAACTTATTTATGGAGAAAAACATAAAGAAATATATATTTATTGCTCCAACATAATAATAAACCATGAACAAGGTGATTATAAAGACTCCAGGTACAGTGAATAAAGTGGAATTTTGTGTTATTAAGGCCTCAAAGACACCACAAAGTTAATAACTTACTTAAAAGGTGCTTTTTTTTGCTTTTAAAAATATGTTTTTTAGCAAAATGAATAATAATGAGCATCCTATGTCTTTAATGGTGGTGTATTTGATATATGGATATAGGACAGTTATTTCATTCCTAGTAGCTTTTTGAAGAGTTTTATTATAATTGTGGATAAATCCACTGAAAAATAGCTTAAGGGGAATATATGAAATAAAACAAAATAAATGCTGGGTTAGTAATGAGTGGGAAGTTATGATAGAAGATGAAACTATACTCAGCAAACTGTCTCATGGATTCATCAGTTATTGCTATGTGGATGTCTTTATTATTCAGAGTAAAATATATTATTATATGGGGCTAAAAGAATATAGTAGGGAGTAATTTAAGTTACATGCGTGATTTTAAAAATACAAAGATAAATGAGAAAATTTTGTGTTCTTTTTTACTTTAAACTATAGTTTTCATGTCAAGTCATTCTATATATTTTAAAAATACATTTTGTGCTGGCCAATTTTAATGAAAAGTATCCAGAAAAATGTAGGAATTTTAGGATGAAATTGGCTTATTTCTTCACATCTATAGTTTGTTTTATTTCAGTCTTTTCTACAACTAGAGTTTACACGGCATTAACTTATTTTATTATTGTGTTCAGTTCTATATTTCATGTGTGTTTCACAGTATAGTTTAGTTCATAAGTTGCTTATTGGCCAAAATCAATTAAAGGCAAAATAAAATGCTTTTCAATTTCATGTTATTGTGGATGCCATCTGTTTGGGTGCTTTTTCCCCCAAGACCATTCAAAGTCTTTTATATTTATGTCTGCGCGCACACGCGCGCGCGCACACACACACACACACACACACACACACACACACACACACAGCTTTAGATAGAACTACAAGTTAGCTCAGTAACTTAGACATAAGACTGATGATTGATTAACTTTTATGAAATAAAATCACAATTTAACATCAAGATTACCATTGACCAAAGACTTACAATAGTGGAATTTAAGGAAATTTTTAATTGTTTCAATTGGAGAGTTCTATATTGTTAATTTATCAATCAATATTTCTGAGCCTAATTAAAAAGCTAGCAAAACCCATAGTCATATGTTGTAACACTTTTAATGGTAACTGTAATTGCTAGCAATTAATATTTATGGTGTGCAGCTGAGCTAAGCATTTAATGTCATCTCCTTGAAATAATTGGGCATGTTCATGGGGTCCTGTCCCAACCCGGGGCTGCTGGGAGAGAGAGAGAAAATAATTTTCTTGTCATGTAGACATTGGTGAGTTACCCAAACTTCAATAGGAAGTGTCACACCCATACCTATAGGAGTGATCTTGGATAAACTTAGTGATCACAGAGCAGAAGCTAAAACAAGGAAAGAAACACAGAAGTGAGGTGAAGACTTGGTTGGTGAAAGAGGGGCGATCAGTGAGGAAAGAGGAGGCTAAGGGAGGGTGGGGGTGTGTGTGATCAGAATGTAATATGTGTGCATCTATGTTTAAAATTTAAGGTATAATTTAGTTAAAAGATAGTTATAGCCTGAGCTCTTATTCATTAAGCTCATTGATGAAAATGGACAGCTCAGTCTCTGGGAAGCTCCCTGTGTTCAAATCTTCTGGTTCTGTTGTTCACAGGGAACTTCCCAGAGACTGATACTCCAGCCAAGGACTATTCATGGAGATAACCTAGAACCCCTGCACAAATGTAGCACATGACAGTTCAGTGTCCAAGTGGGTTACATAGTAGTGGGAAGAGGGACTGCCTCTGACATAATCTGATTGGCCTGCTCTTGAATCACCTCCCCCTGAGGGGGGAGCAGCCCTACCAGGCCACAGAAGATGACAATGCAGCCACTTCTGATGTGATCTGATAGACTAAGATCAGAAGGAAGGAGAGGAGGACTCCCCTATCAGTGAACTTGGGGAGGGGCATGTGTGAAGAAAGGGGAGGAAGGGTGGGTTCGGGAGGGGAGGGGGGAGGGGGTTATGGGGGGATACAAAGTGAGTAAAGTGTAATTAATAAAAATAAAAAAATTAAAAAAATATATTAATAAGACATCAAAAAAAATGGACAGCTGACCACTGCAGACATAGTAAGTCATTACTTCACCAAGCACTGTTGAGAGGCATATTTACCTTTCTAACCCTGTTGTGCCTTACCAGGAATTCTGCAGATGAAAGCAAGGAACCTGGGTGTGGAGATGGTTCACATGGTAAAGTGCTTACCATGAGGACCTGGGTTCACTCAGTTCCCAGTACCTATGTAAAGACCAGGTACAGGGCGAGTGGTGGTGTCAGAACCTCCAGTGTTGAGCTGGTAGAGACAGGCAGGTCCTGGAATTAGACTGCCATTCTAGCCAACTCCATAAGCTCCAGGGTTACTTTGCATATATAAAGTAAGGTGGAATGTGACTGGGGAAGACACCCTGTGCTGAACTCTGACCTCCATACTCGTGCACCCACATCTGCATGTGCACACGTACACACGGACAAATAAATAAGGGAACCCCAGATATAAGAACAGAGGAGAAAAAATCATAACGTAAAAAAGTCATAACAACAATAACAAACGTCATAAGGTACCTCAGTTGGCCATTTGACCAGGACACAGATGGTCATGGTTTTGCTCTGACTCTTCTCTACTTATTGTTTGACAAGATAAACCTCCATAGATTTTAGCATGTTTATCATATGTTGTATGTCTAGTATCCACTTATAAATGAATGTATACCATCTGTGTCTGTCTGCTTCTGGGATACTTCACTCAGAATGATCTTTTCTAGTTCCCACCATTTGCCTACAGGTTTCATGATTTCCTTGTTTTTAATTGCTGAGTAGTATTCCATTGTGTAGATGTACCACAATTTCTGTACCCATTCCTCAGTTGAGGGACATCTGGGTTGTTCCCAGATTCTGGCTATTACGAATAAAGCTGCTATGAACATAGTTGAGCAAATGTTCATGTTAGGACTGGAGTTCCAGATGGCTGTGAGCCACCATATAGCTTCTGGGAATCAAGCGATTGTCTTCTAGAGCAGCCAGTATGCTTAGCCTCTAAGCCAGCTCTCCAGCTCTGAAGAGTTAAGATTCTATGGAAAACTACACAAGCATATTCACCTCATTCACATACAATTTGTTTTCATCTTTAACAAATGGTTAAATTATACATAGAACAAAGAAGATCTGACTCTCATCTGGACACTGTGAGCATAGGGCACACACATAGTACATAGATTTACATGTGGGCAAAATATACATACACACAAATTGAAGTAAAAAAAAGAATGAAATATTGGTTAAATAGTTGATTCTTAAAGACATACAGCAGCTTCATCAGTTTTCAGAGTTGGTTATTAGGTTTTTACAATCATCACTGAAGAGCAGCGCTTCTTCTAAGTATATTGTACAAAAGGACAGAAGTAGACTCAGAAAAGTCTCTCTAAACTATTAAATCACATAGCTCTCAAAGTGTTTCTCATGGTATTCTCAAGGTTTATTTTATCTCCCATATTTGATAAAGCCAATTATGCATGATTTATTAAGTCCTGGTGGACATGTTTAAAGCAGACTTGGGAAAAGGCATTATCTTGTAACATTTCTCTGAAAATCTACTTTCACATACATTTCCGTATGTAAATTGACATACATACATTAAGATGCTGAGTAAGTTTGTAGTGCGACAGAGTTACTTGTTACAGTTTAGCCAAATACTTTTTCCACCTACCAGTAAGGATGCAGTATTCTTGGGGGTTCTTTGTTAGCGTGTGTTCATTGTACAAAGAACTTGGTTGCATAAGGACATTTCCCTACAAGTAGATCATGTGTTTTGATGATGTTCCATTTTGTTCCCTCCTACCCTCTTCTCTCCGCTTCCTGTTATATAGCTTGTCTTCCCCAAACAGTTTTGCTTCTTTTACCAGGTTATAAGGACATATATGATTTTATATATTTATGAAATAAAATGTGATATTTGTCTGAGTCTGATTAACTTTGCATAATGTGATGTTCTCCAGTTACATCTATTTTGATGTAAGCATCATAATTTTGTTTATTTTGCACCTGAGCATATTTATACACAAGGAAAAATAAGATATCAAATATGTACAGACTAGTCAGAACTGGAGATACAGGCTACTCAGAAGGCTCAGGAAAGCTGTGTTGCAGTATAAGACAAGCAGCTAAATATTATTAAAGAGAAAGATGGATGGCATTCATATCCTGTAAAGGCAAATGAACATTTTTGTTCCCATTTATATTGTACCTGGTGGATGAAATGAAATGACCTTTTACATTTTAATGTAGTTGGAAAAGCTTTAGTTTCTTTTTTCCAAAACCATTCTTTGGTCATTATCAATGTCTTGCAAGCATCAGCTCTTTCTGGACTTTAATTTGATATAATTCATTAGTCTTCCTGACACATCTTAGAGATTTGTGCTAGTCTTTGAAATTGTCCTTGATTAACCTACTGTTCTAACTCTTTTGACTTTTTCTTAGAAAACCCCTGTTCCTCAGTAAAATAGAGCACCCACCCTCATTGGTGACTTGAGGTCCTTCATGTTCTCTTTATTAGAATAACTTCTGAATATAAATTCAGGACACCAAATTAGTCTTCTGGTATTGTCTGTTGTCATTGCATTTTAATATTTTTAGGAGTAAAGATTAACTGTATAACAAACCTTTCTTTATACAGGACTTTTATTTCATTTGAAAATAACAAAAAAAAGTTAATCATAAAACAGAAAAAAAAAACCCAAATGTAACAGATAAGGATAAACTATAATGCTTTTTAAATTTCTATACTACAGAGATTTGCATTTGTTTTTTTTTAAATAATTGATTGAATAAGGCATGAGTTTGCAGTGTAATTTTCTACAAAGTGGTGAAAATCTTAAGATCTGTTACCTGTGCTGCCTTTGAAATCAGGACACTTTCTGGAGTTGCACTAATGTGAATTGTGATTCAGCATTCAGCAAGTAGGAAAGACTTTCAGGTTACCCACTTTTACTGCCATCAAAAAGGGAGTGGGATGGTCCAAATGTTATTGTTGTTGTTGAAACTGGATAGAGAACTCTTAGCACATATAGCACCCAGCTTCAAGAAAATGAGAAGTATTAAGAACTGCAGCCCCCAATCTGGGGCTTTCTCAGAAAACTGGGAATAGCACTACCTTAAGACCCAGCTATTCCTCTCTGGGCATACACCAGAAGATGCTCTGCATCAAGGGCATTTGCATTCATTTTCTTTCAAACCTCGACTGTAGCTGTGACTAGTTATTTCAGTTTCTTACTGCCTTGGTTGTCCCACAATGACTATTGGAACCTGGAACTGTAAGCCAAATAAACTTGCCACCTCCCACCAAAGATCAGATTCATTCAGCTGCTGCTTGTAAGACCCCAAATACATCATTTCTTTGTAGCTTTAGTTTTGTAAATGTGTTCTAAGTGAATGATGGACATTATGATGTAGTGAGATAGTCGTAATAAAACTCATTGGGCTTTATCCACATTCTGTAACTCATGTATGGGGTTAGCCCCATATGAAGTGTAGCTGATGTTTTTCTTCTAGTATGAAAAGAGGCTCTATCAAAAAATTAACCACATAACAAGAGGATACGAGTTTAAATAAATGAAGAACACAACTGTTTTAGATCTTATAGATCCATTTACATAAAATAGTGGTGTGATCATTACTAATCACTCTTATTGCTTCATTAAAGTCTATCTGAAAGAGCTAGTGTTTGAGGTTATTTTCTTTAATCTTAAATCTTGATTTTGTTGCATAATAATATGTGTTTTTGAGATTGGATCATCCCAGTTTTCCAATGGTTTTCTTTATTCTCTGCTTCAATTATTGTGATGAGAAAATTAAGATGCGGATTCTGTAATAAGTTTTTGAGGAAAAAAAATGTGGGTTTTTTTTTCCTTCTGTCTTGAATTATAAAAGAAATATTTTGGCTCTGAAAACTCAGTCTCCTTGAGGGGCCCTTCTTTGTCCTGCTTGCCTATACACAGCCTATCCTTTCCTGCCCCTTATCTTCCCAAATTCAGTTGGGAGCATTTCAAAAAAGCCATTAACTAACTTTTTTACACTTTGGTATTACATAATATTGATTGAGGTCAATAAGACTTATGGAGACATTTCTATGGGAGTCTAGATCCCTGACCCCAGCATTAATTTGAAGTTCCTTATCATAAAAAGAGCCTGGGTATTGATATGGAAATCAGGATGCCAAGTTCTGATGAGCTCTCACTTTCAGCAGTCATTCTTTAAAAGAACTGACCAGGGCTGCAGCTCTGCTTTGCAAGCAAAGATAAAGATTGCCCAAGGTCAGCTTCAGAGTGTGGCCTTGCTTGCACCTTGCAGCTAGAGCCTGATAAAAGGAGCTACATCTGTAAAGTAAAAACCATGACTGCCTTACGCCTTTCATATTAAAGCATCTCATTAGTATATTATTTATTTGTTGTGAGAGATTCCAGTTTATCTTAACAACAATTGTTAAAAGTCTTTTCTTAACATTTATTTATTTATGTGTGTGTGTCCGTGTGTATGTGCGTGTGCGCGTTAGCATGCATGCATACAAGTGTGTAATGACATGGGTATGGATGGATGTGAGAGAAAATCTGGTAGAGTCAGCTGTCTCTATCACATGAGTCTTGGAAGAAAACTATTAGCCTTAGCTACAAGTGGCTTTACCTACTGAGCCATTTCCCTGGCCTGCAATTAGTGCCTTACAGATTAGGAAATTAGTTTTGTGAAGACAACTGAATTATTATTTATTGTTTGGTAGTTATGCAGTCATATCATTAAATCAGTAGACTCTTAGAAGTTTAGTATACAAAATAAAACAAAACAAAAAAAGAATTTTGGTATAATAAGTATATTTAGATATCTACTTCATTAAAAATATGAAAACACACAATAACAGACATGCAGACATACACACACTGGGAAAGGCTCACCTGAAGTAAATTAGAGCTACCCTGTCATTACATAAAACAAGTAATGGTATACACTAGAAAATTTGTAATATTTATTCAAAAGAAATAGAAACAAAAAAATCTATGTATGTTGTGATATTAGGGGGTATAGATGATTGCTAAATACATTAGTAATTTTGAAACATTTATATGTATTAAGTGAGGAGAAGAAGAAAAATCAGAAGGAAAAAGTAAGCAGTTAAAAAGAGGATTATCAGGGCCCAGATGGTGTGAGCACTGGAGACCTGTCCCCATCACTAGGTCTGCCATGGCGTGGTGTGGGCACAGGAGAGATGCCCTCCTCCTACCTCATGCCTTGCCATGTGAGGCAGGAGGGAGAGCTGGCCCCAGGGTCATGAGAGTGTGAGAACTGGCTCCTCCCTTAACAGCTGTAGCACTCAGGAGAATGGCTCACACCTCACCTGGGCAGTAAAGTAGAGCTTGCCCTGCTGGCATGGGCACAGGTCAGCTGGCTCTGAGGGCATGAGAACTGAGAGCTGGTCTTGCCCCTTGCTGGCTGTAACATTGGGTGTGCTAGGCAGGGCAGTGCTGGAGAGCTCACCTGGCATAGGTGTGGGAGAACTGGCAGGTTGATCAACTCAGCCACCACCCTGGTCCAGATCCAGGGCTGTGAGTTAACCCACTTCAATATCTTTATTGAAAGGTATCTTCAATACCTTTGAATTGCTGGAGCACATGAAGGGGCTAGTTCTGCAGATCCAGACCTGCAGGATCTCCATGACACAGGACAAGAGGAGTCTCTGTGAGGATTCAGTATTGATATTGGTATTCAGTATTGAAGCTAGAGGCCCCAAACCAGACCAATAACCCATTGCAATGAACATTTGCAAGCAAAGATGTGTGGACAAAAGGGTATACTGTGTGACACACTGAAATACTGCAGCTTCCACAAATGTGATTTTTTTTTTACATTGTTGCTTTGCTTTCTTTTTTAAAATTTTTTATTTATTTTTAATTTATTTTGGAGGAGGCTGCCAGGGAGGAAGATGAATATGAAGAGACAGAGATGGAGAAATGAGTGATATTGGGGTGCATGCTGTGAAATTCACAAAGAATCAATAAAAATATAAAAGAGAAAGCTGATGTATTAAATAATCCTTCATGTATTCTGATCCAGTTAAGAAAAGACGTCTCTATCAGGTCCAGGATAATGAAAAGACATTTAGCTCATCATTTCATGTCTACTTACTGTCAGCTTGTATAAAATTCTTTGCCATTAGGTCATTGAATCAAACATTTTTAATTAGCAATTAATATGTTACTATTGTCAAGCACATCACAAACAAGAAGAAATGTTGTTATAAGTTCATTACTCCTTGTTCTCTGCACGCGCACACACACACATTCATGCATGCACAAAAAATTAGGTATGATTTTCTAGTTCAAAACTCTAGAATGAACTATATATTCGAGAAAAAGTCTGTCACAGGACCATAGGTAAGAGTCAAAGACATATCTAAGACATAAACTTTAAAAGGGTCATAGTCAGAGCACTACTTCTCACAGTATTCATGGGAAAGAACAAATTTTGCTACTTTCCCTCTTTTTTTTTTTTTTACTTTCCAATCTTTTGCTGATCAATATTTTTGTACAACATAATAAAAATAAAATTGTAGAAACATAAAAAGTCATAAAAATTCACCGTCAACATATATTATGACACCAATAGATATAAAATTACTCTGGGTGATATATATGTATGTATCTATGTATGTATATGTGTATTTATATATCTCATTGGTGATTGATTCAATGTCCACCCTTATTCCACTGTGGATACATAACTCATGGCTTGTGAACCCTTGTACCTTTCTGAGCATCACTGCTTTAGAGTACCCGTGAAGGAGCAAGAAAAGAAAAATACTCCAAAGATACCTGCAGATATCTGCTAGAACCTAGCTTTCAGTCTGGCAGTTAGGATGCCAGGTGTTGAGTAACTCAGGACTTAGAACTAGGTATCACAACAATGCCAAGGACCCTTCCACAAAACCCTGGCACATTACAAGCTCTCTCCACCCAGAACTCTGCATAGTGATTATCTGGCAAAGTACAAATTATAAAACCATAGTCACAGCATACTATTTTAAACGAAATACGAGGAAACTGTTGCAGGTTGGTAAGAATTTCTTTCCAAATCATCAACCATATGTACTATTGATTATTCAAATATGACAGTCAGAGAGTGATTCTTGCCTTTTAAATGGCTCTCAGTTGTTTTTTTTTTTTCTGTTCTTTGACAATGTTTGTTTGATTGATTTGACAGAATGTCTTGAACTCAGCCTTCCAATTGATGAGATTACAGGTACCTGCTTCTGGGCTTAGACTGAAATAATTCAAGTTCTAAATCGCTGAGCTTTCAAGGCATGTGGGGACGGATGACTGTGACCCAGCACTTTGGTGGCAGATGTGGGAAGATGATGAGTTTAATGCCAGCTTGGTCTATATAGCACATTGGAGAGAAACCCTTCATGGCTACATAGTAAAACATTGTCTCATAAAAGAAAGATATTGGCTTTAAACATGAAAATAAATGGGGAGAAATATAATAAAACCATAGATTTCCATTTGGTATTTCACAATACTGGAATACAATTAAGAGTGATTCCCACTTTGGAATATAAGGAATACAAGGAAAGTGAAATAGGTTTTGGAGTAAAAGGAACAATTAATATAATTTTGACCACAAAGAATTTGAAATAACTTAAAATGATGAGAACAGTGTTATTGTGGACCTCAGGGAAGAGATGATGGTGTTTTAAGTATGAAAGACAACACAGGTGTAGGGGGAGACACCTTTGGTAAGAGTATATTTTCAGTGAAAGAAATATAGAGAAAAATATAGATCTATGAGCACTAGTGGTGGAAGAAAAAAAAAGAAGCATCTAGTGAGCTTAAGTGAAAAGGGAGTCATCAAGATAATTACCATTCATTTCAGATAAGTGGAAAGGACTGGGGAGTCTCAACTAGACACATGACAAACATTTAAGGAAATGGACACAGCCATTTGTTTCATCTGATCACTTCACATCTGTCACATGTATTGAATTATCCAGTTTCCCATGAATGTGCATAAATATAAAGTGTCAACTGGAATTTGAAGGGAGCTTTAGTGTAATTGAGTGAGGAGTTTAGGTAAAATTCATGCTGGAATAACATTATCGATCCAAATATGTCTAACTTAAGAAAACAATTTGGGAATTAGCATTGTCAATTCACATTCCTGAGTTTCTGTGTGTGCCTTCCCTCTTCTGTTATGCAGACTAGGAGACTAGGTTCCAAAATTCAGTCTCTTCTTTCTGAATTTTAGGATGCACACACACACACACACACACACACACACAGAGAGAGAGAGAGAGAGAGAGAGAGAGAGAGAAGGGGTGTATATATAATTTGGAGTTATTTATATATATTAGCTCATATATAATCTTGGGCTATGTATATATATTGTTGTGAATCATATGTAGCTTAATTCCCAATGTACGTTGTGCAAGCCATCTGACAACCATCTTCAGTTTGAACAGTTTCCCCCTTCAGTTGTGCATGGAATCTGTAGATATAATGAACAATTTCTGTATTGACTCAGATTACATTTTAAAAAGAGGTATTACTATATCTTTTTCCTAAATCTTTAAGGCAGGCTTTTTTTCCATCTAGTATGTAAAGTAGTATGTAAAGAAGACAGAAAATTTAAACTGAGAGCTCACTGCGGAAAGTTAACTCTACATGAAATCTGCAAACGAATGGCCTTCAGATGCAGAGGGACAGTGGTGCCAGGTCATAACACTGAGCCCATGATGTCCCCAAATATACAACCTAAGAAAGCTGTTTTACCCCGAATCCTACCTAGTAAGCTTATAAATCCTTTATTAGCAAGGACATTAACTTAATGTCATCCTTATCTGGTTCTCAGCAAAAGACCTAATTGAGACTATGTAGACTTCTGACCTCTGCAGGTTAATGAATGGGAACTGTTTCAATCTGCTGAGTTTGTGAAGAAATTTTTTACAAACCTAAAACTAAAATTATCTCTGTAATTGTACTTAAGTACTGCTCAACAAGGGGGGAACCATAAGTAGTTACTTATTGCCAGTGAAATCATGGTCATGGGAGAAGAATATAAAACCACTAATTACTAGACCACCATTATAGCTAACAACAATCTATAAACATTTGCTTTGATACCCAGAGACAAGGATAGTTCTCATCCTGTATCAAGAAAACTTCTCTTTGTAACAGATGGAGAATATTATGGAAAATACAACCCAATCAAAATAAAAAGTTGTTGAGCCCAGTCCCAATGGGTAAATCTATAAAAAAAATCCCCACACCTAAGGCTTGTGGAACACTGCAGAAGAAGGACCAGGGAAATTATAACAGCCAGAGGACAAGGGATTTTGCAGTGAGACTATGTCTCCTAGTGATACGAGAAACTATGTCCATACGCTCTCACCGACAAGACTATTAAAATATGGGCTAAACAACATCAAACCACAAGGCCTCAACCCTGTACAACTAGTTTCCTATTGTTCTTTGTACAGGGAAACTACTGGGGAAAGCTGGTAGCAGAAGAGGAAAATATCTTCTCCAGGGAAGAGCACACAAATTGGTTGTTTAATGCCAAACGGTCAGCCCTGAAAACATACATACAGTAACATTATATGGATAGAGCAGGGATATATTTAGATATATATTAATTTGAAGGAAAGCAAGAAGAGGTTTTTGGATTGTTGAAGGGCAGATAGGGATAGAAGAAATGTTGTAATATAGGACAATCTCAAAAATAAAACAAAACTAAATCACAAAAATTAATAATGCACAAATATTTTATTTCTTAATGTTTGTAATATATGATTAAGATTAATTATTAAATTTTATTACAGATAATTTGAATTTATCAATGATGGGTAGACATCTAATTTTGTACTTATGTTACATTTAATATTTACAAATTACATTTAATGTTAAAATTAAGTAGAACAGAAATAAATGACAAGAGAAAACATTTTGTTTGGATATTCTAAATTTTTGATAATCATTTCTTAATGACATAATTCTTATGATAATAAATATTTTAATTCATTTATTGTATACTAATAAAGTATATAATAGTGATACTGTTAAATTATTATTTCAATTCTAATAAATACTAATCTATTGAAAGTAACAAAGTTCTTGATTTTTTTTATTATTAAGGGTATTAGCTTATTTAACATGAAACTGTTTTGTGAAAAAGAAAAATCCCAAGCACATTAAGTAAACTGTATACAATAAAGAACTCAGGATGTCAGGTTATTTATTTGATTTTTTTCTTTAATATTGTGAGTGATTGACCACAGGGAAATCATTCCATTGGTGCTTTTCTTCAAGTATTATTTTTCTTGGAGATTATTGTGAGAGTGTCTTAGTTGCTGCTCTATTGCTGTGAAGAGACACCATGAGCAAAGCAACTCTTATAAATTAAAGCACTTAATTGGACTGGCTAGTACAATTTCACTCTGATGGAAAGTATGGCAGCAGGCAGGCAGACAAGATATCCTGATCCGCAGGCAGCAGGGAGAGGGAGAGAAAAAGAGGGAGAGGAGAGAAACAGACAAAAGACAGAAAAAGAGACAAGGCACAGAGAGACTGGACCTAACATGGGCTTTTGAAACCTCAAAGCCTATTTCCAGTGACACATTTCCTCCAACAAAGGCCAATAAGGCCACACCTCTTAATCCTTCTAATCTTCTCAAATGGCTTCCTAACTGTGAACTAAGAATTCAGATATATGACCTTATGGAGGCCATTCTTGTTCAAACCACTACAATAAGATATATCCAACAAATTACCTAATATATTAAAATTATTTTTATTTCACCATTATTATTTTGAAACTCACCCTTAATATTTGATTATATAATTTAAATATATCTGTATTTGTAATAGGAAATCATTTTGTACCAGGTGATATTTGGAAATTTCTTGACTAGTAGTTGTAAATTGGTTTGCAGATGACATGTTTAAAACCAAATCAATAGAGTGCATAACCAGCTGTAAAACACTGCAGATGTGTGCACGTTCTCACTTAGAATATTTGGAAATTCTTGCTGAAATACATCTATGATAATACCAAGATCTTTTATGAACTGTGACATTGGAAGGGCAGTAATTGAGTGAAATACAGACCCAGTTATATGGTGTTAATAGGATTCTACTTTTGTGAAACACACTGAGAGATTTAGAACAGGCTACAAAGAATGACAGATTGACACAAATTGGATTTAGCTACCAGTTCCATATCAATTTATGAGAACAATAAAGTAGGTTACGTTATTCTTGACAGGTTTAGAGGACTAGAACAAGGGATATCCAAGGCAAAAAGCATATAAACTGCAAACTTAGAGGCACAAGGACCACACCAACAGAAGAAAAATGGGAACTTGGTGAGAATACTGATGGTCATTTGAGAGACATTTTTTTCCTGAAAGTTTTATGTGTGAAATTTTCCCCAAACTTTTATATTTCAGGAAAATTAACAATTTTTAGGGAAGTAATACATATAATATATAATATGCATAATGAAAATATCTGTTGTATAGTATCTATTATATTGTAAATATATTTTCAAAAAGAAATGATGTTTGTGCAACTTTTAAAATTCTGGCTTAAATTTGTAATCATAGAATTTTATCAATGAGAGACTGATGTACACATACATTAGACACTACCTTGTCAAAGACAAATCCTTTAACTAAAAGCTTAGAAATATTTTGGAATTATGAAATACAGTTCTGTGAGGTGGCTCAGTGGATAAACTTTCTTGCCACCAAAGCTTAAAGTTGAGTTTAATCCCCAGAACTTGCTTGATAGAAGAAGACAACAGACTCTGGTAAATTGTCCTCCATCTTCCACAAGTACACCATGATAGTCTTTCTGTCTGTCTCTTTATGTATTTATCTATCTATTGTCTATTTATCTACCCTATATCTATCATCTTTCAATCATCTCTATATATCATCATTTTCTGGACTATTTCATGCCTCTTTTATAAATTAATTTTTGAATTTTTTTCATACAAGTGAAAATTGAAATATACTTTTATAGCTTAGTGGCCCAGGCTGGCCTCCCATTCTCAGTCTTTCATTGTCAGCCTCTCTAAGTGCTGAGATAACAGTTGTGTTTCTTCACAGTTAGTAAGCCAATAGTTTACAATCAATTAAGACAAAGTCATGAAAGGAATCTTAAAATTACTGGTGAGATTACCCACTTACAAACAACCCACTTGTTTCTATACCACAATTATGATTCTTTGTGGCATAGCTTTCAAACTTACTCCTAAGTAGCTTTTTATTTTTTTCCAGATTAAAAATGTAAAACATGGAGTGATGAGTCTGGTCATGAATTTAGAATTAATTTTCTCTAAATTAAGAGTGTGGTATGGAGTCAAAACCAGATGACACATATGGTCATCAGAGGGTAAACTAGACTCTTTGCTTGAGATACACTTATTTCTAGAAACTTTATGTAATTTTTTATTTGCTTTTGTTTCTCAGTTATACACAGTTTCATTTATGACCTAACTCTGGCCTGTCAACATCTTTTTATGATTAGGTACCAGACAGACCTCATGATTTAAGTAAATGTCTCCAAATTCTCACAATCACTCTGCAATGTTGTTGGGGATGATTAGCTAGCTATCTAGTGTTTGAATCGTCCCTCCAGTGCACCATGCTGTCTACAAAAGGTCACTCTATGCATTAAATCAGATGTTTTATTTGGAACACTTCAAGCAATGCTGAAAGCCTCTTTAGATTCCCATCTATTTGCTGGCATTTTCTAATTGTCACAGTGCTCTGCAGTCAGCATGAGAAGCTTTAGTCAGCATCTTCTTCAGCTTAATCATCTTACCAAGAAAATACAGACTAGGTATTTAAATGCATGATCCATCAATCAGTAACCAGCAAATGGCACCTACAGCTTTACTGCAATGTCAGAGAAATTTGCATGGAGACCATATTGAATTCCTGAAACACTAGCTACTTTTCTCTATTTTTCTCTACTTAGACTTATCTTTGTTATCACCTAGAAGCCTGCTTTTTTCTAATGAGAGACAAAGGGATGAAAGAGGAGGCAAGGAGGAACTGGCAGGAGAAGGAGGGAAAACTGTATTCAGATTACATTGCATGATAAAAGAATCTATGTTTAAAGGGGGAAACAGATTTTTGTAGAAGTTAAAAAAGGAAAACTATATTCTTGTTTTGTGAAAATACATGTAATAAAAATGACCTACAATATAAAAAAAAAAACCCAACAAAGTATATATAACTCCACCTCTGCTCCAAATTTATATTACAGAGATATTTCTGAAAGTGAAATCTGAGTAGAATATGAAGGGACTCTGGCTAGCTTGAGCATGGCAAATGGCTCTAGCAGGCCTTGCCCTTCTCCTCCACTCCCTCTACCTTGCTAAAAACCACTGGATTACATTTCTAAAGCTAGCCACCAAGATCTATTCTTTCATTTGGCCACTACCTCCTCCTGAGGCTGACTGCCAAGGTCTGGCTACTAAAATATTGATGTTCAGCAATCCAAAGCTCTCTTTGGTTCACCTAATTAATATACCCAATTAAAGTTAAACTCCACATCCTAACATGGGATTTCCTTCCCCTTGTACCTTTGTATCACATTTTCTATGTTCCAAATCTGTATACTCTATCCACAGGCAGCCCTTTGTCCCTCAGGGACAAATAACCCTTTCTCCTCTCCCTGTTCCCCTCTTCCTCTTTCTTGTTCTTTATCTGCTGTTTTTGTCTCTTATTCCCTGGTCTTTGTCCCTCTGGGTAAAATAAATCTCCTTTGTACTGAGAACTTGGTCTTGAGAATCCTGAGCTGATACTTTTTTTCCCAACAGAATTATCCATATTAATTTAAAATGGTTGGTGAATGGTAAAATGTGGCTGAGCTGGTAGGATTCCTAGTGGGTAAAGGTGTTTGATACTAGGCCTGAAGACCTGAGTTGAATCACTGAGGGCCCACATGGTGAAAGTCACTTCTACAAGTTGTCCTTTGACCTCCACATTTGAGCTCTGTCACACGTGGAAGCAGTGGAAGCATCCTCCCTCCTGAAATAGGTAAAAAATGTAAAAACAAAGTGTTGACAAGCACCTGGTGTTTCATTTATTGCCACACTTTCACTAGAAAATGTGACTGTTCTTTTAGGAAAATGACTCAGAAATCATGTTTGAAATTGTTTCAGCCTCCTTGGGAAGAAAAAAAGTCTCTTAATTTAATGATGGGACTAGACTCTGTCTACTAATTTTACAACGTTAGGGTTATATGGATTTTGAACAATGGACATAAAGTGATAGCTTATTGGGTAGGAACACTTTCAAATCCTTATCAGCCATGTAGAAAACTAGATGGGCCATGCACATTTCTCTAATCCTAGTTCTGTGAGAAATAGTGACAGGAGGATTGCTAATCTTGCTGGCTCCCAATCTCCCTTGGAGAGAGACTCAGAGTTCAAGCCATAGGGCAGAGGTTCATACCACATCTCTTAGTTACTTTTCTTTTGTTGTGACAAAACACTATGTCTATAACACTTACAGGAAAATTTGGGTCTCACAGTTCCAGAGGGCTATAATCTATGACCATCATGATGGGGGTCATGGAATCGGGCAGGCGGGCATAGTACTAGAGCAGTAGTTAAGAACTTACATCTTTATAGAAGCTTTTCAGTTTTATGAGGTCCCTGCGCTGTTGGTGTTCTGTTCAGGAAGTTGTCTCCTGTGCTTATGAGTTCTAGGCTCTTCCCTAATTTTTCTTCTAACTGAGTTAGTGTGTCTGGTTTTATCTTGAGGCCTTTGATCCACTTAGATTTTAGTTTTGTGTAGGATGATAAATATGGATCTATTTTCATTTTTTTGCATGTAGACATCCAGATGGACCAGCACCATTTGTTGAAGATGCTGTCTTTTTTTTCCATCGAAAGGTTTTGGCTTCTTTGTCAAAAATCAAGTATCCATAGGTGTGTGGTTTTATTTCTGGGTCTTCTATTCGGTTCCATTGATCCACCTTTCTGTTTCTATGCCAGTACGACAAAGTTTTTATTACTATTGCTCTGTAGTACAGCTTGAGATCAGGGATGGAGCTACCTTCAGATAATCTGTTGTTGTACAAGATTGTTTTGGAAATTCTGGGTATTTTTATTTTTCCATATGAAGATGAGATTTATTCTTTCAAGGTCTGTAAAGAATTGTGTTGGTATTTTGATGAGAACTGCACTGAATCTGTTGATTGCTCTTGGCAGAATGGCCATTTCACTATGTTAATCCTACTGATCCATGATCATGGGTGATCTTTCCATTTTCTGGTATCTTCTTCAATTTATTTCTTCAGAGACTTAACCTTTTTTTCAAAAAGGTCTTTCACTTGCTTGGTTAGAGTCACACTATGGTACTGTATGTTATTAGTGGCTATTGTAATGGGTGTTATTTCTCTAATTTTTTTCTCAGTCCTTTTGTCTTTTGTATACAGGAGGGCTTCTGATTTTTTTGGGTTAATTTTGTATCCAGCTACTTCGCTGAAGGTATTTATCAGCTGAAGGACTTCTCTGGGTGAATTTTTGGGGTCATTCATGTATACTATCATATCATCTGCGAATAGTGAAACTTTAACCTCTTCCTTTCTGATTTTTATCCCTTTAATCTCCTTCAATTGTCTAATTGCTCTAGATAGGACTTCAAATACTATGTTGAAGAAATATGGAGTGAGCAGCCTTGTCTTATCCCTCATTTCAGTGGGATTGATTTAAGTTTCTCTCCATAGAGTTTGATATTGGCTATAGGCTTGCTGTATGTTGCCTTTACTATGTTTAGGTATGTGCCTTGTATCCCTGAAATCTCCAAGACTTTAAACATGAATGGGTGTTGGATTTTGTCAAATGCTTTTTCGGCACCTAAGGAGATGATCATGTGGTTTTTCATTCAGTCTGTTTATATGGTTTATTACATTGATAGATTTCTGTATATTGAACCACCCTTGCATGCCTGAGATGAAGCCTACTTGATCATGTGGATGACATCTTTGATGTGTTCTTGGATTCTTTTTGCAAGCATTTTATTGAGTATTTTTGCATCAATGTTCATAAGGGGATTGGTTTGAAGTTCTCTTTTTTTTGTTGGGTCTTTGTGTGGTTTGGGTATCAAGGTGATTGTAGCTTTATAGAATGAGTTTGTTTCTGTTTCTATTTTGTGGAACAGTTTGAAGAGAATTGGAGTTAGCCCTTCTTTGAAGGTTTCATAGAATTTTGTGCTTGAAACCATCTGGCCCATGGCTTTTTTGGAAGGGAGACTGTTAATGACTGCTTCAATTTCCTTGGGGGATATGGGACTATTCAATCTTTCTACCTATCTTAACTTAATTTTAGTAGATGGAAACTATCAAGAAAATTGTCCATTTCCTTTACAATTTCAAATTTTGTGGTATATAGGCTTTTGTAATATGACCTAATGACTGTTTGGATTTTCTCAGTGTCTGTAGTTATGTCCCCCTTTTTATTTCTGATTTTGCTGATTTGGATAGTTTCTTTTAGTTAGTTTGGCTGAGGGTATGTCTGTCTTGTTGATTTTCTGAAAGAACCAGCTCTTGGTTTCATTGATTCTTTGAATAGTTTTATTTGATTCTAATTGATTGATTTTAGCCCTGAGTTTGAGTATTTCCAGCTGTCTGCTCCTTTTGGGTATATCTGCTTCTTTTTTTTCTAGGGCTTTCAGGTGAGCTATTAAGTTGCTTGTTTGAGATGTTACAAATTTCTTCTTGAAAGCACTTAGTGCTATGAATTTTCCTCTGATCACCGCTTTCATTGTGTCCCATAAATTTGTATATTTTGTACCTTAATTTTCATTGAATTCTAGGAAGTCTTTAGTTTCTTTACTTTTTCTGTAACCCAGCTGTCATTGAGTCAGGAGTTGTTCAGTTTCCATGTTTGTATAGGCTTTTTGCTATTTCTGTTGTTATTGAGGTCTAGCTTTAGCCTTGCTAGGCCACAGAGGAGGATATTGCAGCCAGTCCTGAAAAAACCTAATAAGTTATGGTCAAATAAAAGGGGAGGAAGACCTCCCCTATCAGTGGACTTAGAGAGGGCAGGGAGGAGATGATGGAGGGGGGGTGGGGTTGGGACAGAATGAGGGAGTGGGCTACAGATGGGATACATGGTAAATAAACAAATAAAATAAAAAATTTTAATTAAAAAAAAGAACTTATGTCTTGGTCTTCAAGAGGAGGGTGGTGGACAGGAACTAAGATTGGGGTTGGTGTGGGTTTTTGAAACCTCAAACCCCACCCCCAGTGACACACCTCATCCAACAAGGCTATACTTCTTAATCTTTCAAAAACAGTTCCATCAAATGAGGACTAAGCAATTAGATATATGAGTCTTGGAACCATTATCATTGAACCCACCACAGAGAAATCTGGCATTCTTTCTTGATGATTTTATGCATGCATACCCTCACATACGTACACATGCATATTTTCTTCCACACACGAATGCATAAACAAGTAAATGAAGGCTTTACTTAACTACTACACAGACTAAAATACCTTTTTTATATTGATATTATAATCATGCTTACTCTCTGAGGCTATTTATGTGCAAGAAAATTTTAGGATGAGACAAAACTCATGTAAAAATACGATGGTTGTGGCTGGGGAGACAACTTAGTGGGTAGTGTGTTGGGAGCGTAAGTGTGAGGACCCAGGGTCAGATACCCAGGGCCCACATAAAAACTGGGTGTGACAGAAAGCACTGCAACCCCAGCACTGGGAGGGAGAGACAGCAGGATCCCAGGCCTGCCAATCTAGATAACTGGTAAGACCAAGTTCAATTAGAGCACTTGTCTCAAAAATTAACCTTAAGAGCAATAGACAGAGGGACACCTCAGGTTGACCTTTGGTGTGTGCACTGATGTATACACGTGTGTAAGTACACATATGTGCACAGTTAATGAGATCAGTAGCACTTTGAAATATATGTGTTTGCTATGTTCCTAAGTAAACTTTTTCTTTTGTGGATCATAGTGAAAAAGCAGAAAACTGAACTTGCTCAACACTCTGGGTAGATCTGTTGCTCTTAGTGACTATGTGTGAAGCACTATCCTGGTGAGTTAGGCAGAAGAGATGAGTTGCCCACCTGAGAAATGAGAGCACATGCTCTTCCCCTAGGTCAGATGTGTTATCTCACTGTGTGCAGTACAGTGGAACCTTCAGGAGTAATGATTCTATACATTTAAAACTATGTAGTTTATACATTGTTTCTCATCAGAGAAGACACCTAGGTCACTGGAATGAATGTGCTCATAAGATGACCCTGCATCTTTGAACAAGTGTATCTTTTTTTTTTCTTGTTTTTATTTTATTTTATTTTATTTTATTTTATTTTATTTTATTTTATTTTATTTTATTTTATTTTATTTT
>NW_026592403.1:1577572-1583375 GCF_907164565.1 Psammomys obesus | reverse complement strand
TTATTTTATTTTATTTTATTTTATTTTATTTTATTTTATTTTATTTTTTCTTTTTAGTTACATTTTGTTAACTCTGTTTCCCAGCTGTATCCCGCTCCCTCATTCCCTCCCCAACCCCACACTCCCTCCCTGGTCTCCTCCCTGCCCCTTTCCAAGTCCCCTGATAGGGGAGGACCTCCTCCCCTTTCATCTGACCCTGTTTTATCAGGTATCTTCAGGGCTGGCTGCAAAGTCCTCCTCTGTGGCCTAACAGACTGCTCCTCCCCTGGGGGGGTGTCAAACAGCCTGCCCTTGAGATCCTGTTAGAAATAGTCCGTGTTCCCCTTACTTTGGAAAACTACTTGGTTACTGAGCTACCACAGGCCACATCCGAGCAGAAGTTCTAGGTTATATCCATAGATGGTCCTTGGTTGAGTGTCAGTCTCAGAAAAGACCCTGTGCCCAGATATGTTTGGTCCTTGTAGAGCTCCTATCCTTTCCATATCATACTAACTTCCCTTCTTTCATATGATTCCCTGCACTCTGCCGAGGGTTTGGTTATGAGTCTTAGTGTCTGCTTTGAAACACTGCTAGGTAGAGTCTTTCAGATGCCTTTTGTGGTAGACTCCTGTCATAAGTTCAATGCAAATCCCATTTGTCTTTCTAAATGAGGATTAATCACCTTCGCCTGTGTCCACTTTCTTGATTATCTTCTTTAGGTGTGTAGATTTCATTATGTTTATCATGTCTTGTAGGTCTATATAAGCGAGTATATACCAAGTTTGTCTTTCTCCTTCTGGGATACTTCACTCAGAATGATCTTTTCTAGATCCCACCACTTGCCTGCAAATTTCATGATTTCCTCCTTTTTGATTGCTGAGTAGTATTCCATTGTGTAAAAATACCACAATTTCTGTATCCATTCCTCCGTTGATGGACATCTGGGTTGTTTCCAAGTTCTGGCTATTACAAATAAAGCTGCTACGAACATGGTTGAACAAATGTCCTTGTTGTGTTCTTGAGCAAATTTTGGGTATATACCTAGGAGTGGTATAGCTGGGTCTTGAGGTAGCACTACTCCTAGTTGTCTGAGAAAGCGCCAGATTGACTTCCAGAGTGGTTGAACCAGTTTACATTCCCACCAGCAATGGAGGAGGGTTCCCTTTTCTCCACAACCTCTCCAGCACGTGCTATCACTTGAGTTTTTCATCTTGGCCATTCTGATGGATGTAAGGTGAAATCTCAGGGTCGTTTTGATTTGCATTTCCCTAATGGCTAATGAGGTTGAGCATTTCTTTAAGTGTTTCTCTGCCATTCGATGTTCCTCTTTCGAGAATTCTCTGTTTAGCTCTGTTCCCCATTTTTTATGTGGATTACTTGGTTTGTTGCTTTTCTGCTTCTTTAGTTCTTTATATATACTGGATATTAGCCCTCTGTCAGATAAAGGGTTGGTGAAGATTGTTTCCCAATCTGTAGGCTGTCTATTTGTTTTGATGACAGTGTCTTTTGCTTTACAGAAGCTTTTCAGTTTCATGAGGTCCCATTTATTGATTGTTGCTCTTAGAGCCTGTGCTGTTGGTGTTCTGTTCAGGAAGTTGTCTCCTGTGCCAATGAGTTCTAGGCTGTTTCCCACTTTTTTTTCCAACTGATTTAGAGTATCTGGTTTTATGTTGAGGTCCTTGATCCACTTGGACTTTAGTTTTGTGCAGGGTGATAAATATGGATCTATTTTCATTTTTCTGCATGTAGACATCCAGTTGGTCCAGCACCATTTGTTGAAGATGCTATCTTTTTCCATTGAATGGATTTGGCTTCTTTGTCAAATATTGAGTATTCATAGGTGTGTGGGTTTATTTCTGGGTCTTCTATGCGATTCCATTGATCCTCCTTTCTGTTTCTATGCCAATACCATGCAGTTTTTATTACTGTTGCCCTGTAGTACAGCTTGAGATCGGGAATGGAGATACCTCCAGATGATCTGTTGTTGTACAGGATCGTTTTGGAGATTCTGGGTTTTTGTTTTTCCATATGAAGTTGAGAATTTTTCTTTCAAGGTCTGTAAAGAATTGTGTTGGGATTTTAATGGGAATTGCATTGAATCTGTAGATTGCTTTTGGCAGGATGGCCATTTTCACAATGTTAATCCTACCAATCCATGAGCACGGGAGATCTTTCCATCTTCTGAGATCTTCTTCAATTTCTTTCTTCAAAGACTTGAAGTTTTTCTCAAACAGGTCTTTCACTTGCTTGGTTAGAGTCACACCAAGGTACTTTATGTTATTAGTGGCTATTGTGAAGGGTGTTATTTCCCTAATTTCTTTCTCAGCCTTTTTGTCTTTGGTATACAAGAGGGCTTCTGATTTTTTTGAGTTGATTTTGTATCCTGCCACTTTGCTGAAGGTGTTTATCAGCTGAAGAAGTTCTCTGGTTGAATCTTTGGGTTCGCTCATGTATACTATCATATCATCTGCAAATAGTGACACTTTGACCTCTTCCTTTCCGATTTGTATCCCCTTGATCTCCTTTAGTTGTCTTATTGCTCTGGCTAGGACTTCAAGGACAATGTTAAAGAGATATGGAGAGAGTGGGCAGCCTTGTCTTGTCCCTGATTTCAGTGGGATTGATTTAAGTTTCTCTCCATTGAGTTTGATGTTGGCTATCGGCTTGCTGTATATTGCCTTTACTATCTTTAGGTATGTGCCTTGTATCCCTGATCTCTCCAAGACTTTAAACATAAATGGGTGTTGGACTTTGTCAAATGCTTTTTCAGCATCTAAGGAGATGATCATGTGGTTTTTCTCCTTCATTTTGTTTATGTGGTGGATTACATTGATGGATTTCTGTATGTTGAACCACCCTTGCATTCCTCGGATGAAGCCTACTTGGTCATGGTGGATGATATCTTTGATGTGTTCTTGGATTCGGTTTGCAAGTATTTTATTGAGTATTTTTGCATCAATGTTCATAAGAGAGATAGGTCTGAAGTTCTCTTTTTTTGTTGGATCTTTGTGTGGTTTAGGTATCAAAGTGACTGTGGCTTCATAGAATGAGTTTGGTAGTGTTCCTTCTGTTTCTATTTTATGGAATAGTTTGAGGAGAATTGGTGTTAGTACTTCTTTGAAGGTCTTGTAGAATTCTGCGCTGAAGCCATCTGGTCCAGGGCTTTTTTTGGAGGGGAGACTGTTAATGACTGCTTCAATTTCCTTGGGAGATATAGGACTATTCAGTCTTTCTACCTGATCTTGACTTAATTTTGGTAGATGGAATCTGTCAAGAAAGTTATCCATTTCATTTAGATTTTCAAATTTTGTGCCATATAGGCTTTTGTAGTATGACCTAATAATCGTTTGGATTTCCTCAGTGTCTGTAGTTATGTCCCCATTTTCCTTTCTGATTTTGCTGATTTGTATGGTTTCTCTCTGCTTTTTAGTTAGTTTGGCTAAGGGTTTGTCTATCTTGTTGATTTTCTCAAAGAACCAGCTTTTTGTTTCATTGATTCTTTGGATAATTTTATTTGTTTCTAATTGATTGATTTCTGCCCTTAGTTTGATTATTTCTAGCCATCTGCTCCTCTTGGGTGTATCTACTTCTTTTTTTTTTTTTCTAGGTTTTTCAGTTGGGCCATTAAGTTGTTTGTATGTGATGTTACGGATTTCTTCTTGTAGGCACTTAGTGCTATAAATTTTCCTCTGAGCACTGCTTTCAATGTGTCCCATAAATTTGGGTATGTTGTGCCTTCATTTTCATTGAATTCTAGAAAGTCTTTAATTTCTTTCTTTATTTCTTCCTTGACCCAGCTGTCATTGAGTAGTAAGTTGTTCAGTTTCCATGTGCGTGTCGGCTTTTTGTTGTTTCTGTTGTTGTTGATGTCCAGCTTTAGTCCATGGTGGTCAGATAGTATACAAGGGATTATTTCAATCCTTTTGTATCTGTTGAGGCTTGCTTTGTGACCAACTATATGGTCTATTTTGGAGAAGGTTCCATGTAGTGCTGAAAAGAAGGTGTACTCTTTTGAGTTTGGGTGAAAAGATCTGTAGACGTCTATTAGGTCCATTTGATTAAGGATTCTGTGAGTGCTTTTATTTCCCTATTTGGTGTCTGTCTGGTTAATCTGTCCCTTGATGAGAGTGGGGTGTTGAAGTCTCCCACTATTAAGGTATTAGGATCAATGTATGATTTAAGCTTTAATAATGTTTCATTTACGAATGTCGGTGCTCTTGTATTTGGGGCATAGATATTCAAAATTGTGATGTCCTCTTGTTGGATTTTTCCTTTGATGAGAATATAGTGGCCCTCCTTATCTTTTTTGATTAACTTCGGATGAAAGTCTATTTTATTAGATATTAGGATGGCTACTCCAGCTTGTTTTCTGGAACCATTTGCTTGAAAAACATTTTTCCAGCCCTTTACTCTGAGGTAGTGTTTATCTTTGTTGCATAGGTGTGTTTCTTGGATGCAACAGAATGTTGGGTCCTGTTTCTGTAACCATTCTGTTAGCCTGTGTCTTTTTATTGGTGAGTTGAGTCCATTAATATTGATAGATAATATTGACCAATGCATGTTAGTTCCTTTTGTAATGGAGTCGATGATCTTACCTTGTTTCATTGCTTGTTTTCTTTTCATTTTTGTTGGGATATTATCTGTATGCCCTGTTTTCTTGGGTGAATTCGTTTTTGTTGGATTGGAGTTTTCCTTCTAGTATCTTCTGTAGGGTTGGTTTGCTGTATAAATATTGTGTAAATTTAGTTTTGTCATGGAATATTTTGTTTTCTCCATCTATGTTGATTGAAAGCTTTGCAGGGTATAGTAGTCTGGGTTGACATTTGTGATCTCTTAGAGTCTCCATGATGCTTGCCCAGGCCCTTCTGGCTTTCATAGTTTCTGATGAGAAATCTGGTGTGATTCTGATAGGTCTACCTTCATATGTTACTTGGCCTTTTTCCCTTGCTGCTTTTAATATCTTTTCTTTGTTCTGTAGATTTAGTGTTTTGACTATGATGTGACGTGATGTGTTTCTTTTCTGGTCTAGTCTATTTGGTGTTCTGTAGGCCTCTTGTATATTTATGGACATCTCTTTCTTTAAGTTGGGAAAATTTTCTTCTATGATTTTTTTTGAAAGTATTTTCTGGACCTTGGAGCCTGGAGTCTTCTTTTTCATCAATTCCTATTATTCTTAGATTTTGTCTTTTCATAGCATCCTTGATTTCTTGGATAGTTTGTGATTGGCATTTTTCTGATTTTACTTTTTCTTTGAGAGAAGTATCAATTTCTGCAAGTGTGTCTTCAGCTCCAGAGATTCTCTCTTCCATCTCTTGTATTCTGTTGGTGATGCTTACTTTTGTGGTTCCTGATCTTTTCTCCAAGTTCTCCAGCTCAAGAGTTTTCTCATTTTGTGTTTTCTTTATTGATTCTAATTCTGTTTTCATGCCTTGCACCATTTCTTTCATGTGTTTGAATTTGGATTCCTGTCTCTCTACGATGGACTCTATTTCTTTGTTCATTTCCTGTTTGTATGCCACTAATTTTTTCTCTACTTGTGCCTCTATTTGTTTGGCTATGTTTGCCTGTGTTTCTTTAAGGGTTTTGTCTATTTCTTCTTTCTTTACCTCCAATTGACTGGCCATCTCTTTGAAAGATTTGTTCATTTCCTCCTTATGAGCCTCAAATAATTGAGCAAGCATGGCTTTAAGGTCATTTTCCTGTGCTTCTGATGAATTGGAATATCCATCGATTTTGGGGTTTGCTGGTGAAGTCATGATGTCCTGATTTATGTTGGGAATGTTCTTTCGCCTACCCCTGGCCATTGGCTTATCTGAGACCTTCC
>NW_026592403.1:1564760-1577472 GCF_907164565.1 Psammomys obesus | reverse complement strand
GGTTCCTGATCTTTTCTCCAAGTTCTCCAGCTCAAGAGTTTTCTCATTTTGTGTTTTCTTTATTGATTCTAATTCTGTTTTCATGCCTTGCACCATTTCTTTCATGTGTTTGAATTTGGATTCCTGTCTCTCTACGATGGACTCTATTTCTTTGTTCATTTCCTGTTTGTATGCCACTAATTTTTTCTCTACTTGTGCCTCTATTTGTTTGGCTATGTTTGCCTGTGTTTCTTTAAGGGTTTTGTCTATTTCTTCTTTCTTTACCTCCAATTGACTGGCCAACTCTTTGAAAGATTTGTTCATTGCCTCCTTATGAGCCTCAAATAATTGAGCAAGCATGGCTTTAAGGTCATTTTCCTGTGCTTCTGATGAATTGGGGTATCCATCGATTTTGGGGTTTGCTGGTGAAGTCATGATGTCCTGATTTATGTTGGAAGTGTTCTTTCGCCTACCCCTGGCCATTGGCTTATCTGAGACCTTCCCTGTTTGTTTTTGGATTCTGCTGATCAGACTGGTACTGTCTCTCTCTCGAGTCTGGACAATTCTTCAGGAAGTTGAGAGAGGTCCCGTGTCCTTAGCGTACGCTGAGGACTAGCTGTACCTGTGGGAGGAAAGTACGCAGGCGCAAACAGAGGCAAATGCAAGCGTGCGTGCGTGTGTATATGTGTGTGTGTGTAAGTGGGTGTGGGCGTGTGTCTGGAGGGACAGAGTGATGGCTAATGTTGAACCTTTGAGTGTGTGGGAGGGGCTCTGCAATGTATATGTCGCAGGCGCTAGTGATGATCGCAGCGCAATTTCTGGCATTAACTGCGTTAACTCCTCAATTAGACCCACAGAGCAGGAACTTCAATGTTCCAAGTGCCCCTCTGTTTCCCAAAGTGGGTATATGGGTGGGAGGGGGTTCGATGCCTGGCTTCTGTTTTAGAAGGACCCAGGATCAGTGGAACTGCAGATTCTCAAGGGTGCACTCACTTACAGGCAGGACACTTGGCAGAGATAGGCGTATCTGGGCTCTCTGCTCTCTCGTTTGGCCCTGCTTCTTTGATGTGCTCCGCCAGTTCTGTGCTGCTGTCACTGCCAGGTTATGAGGTCTTGCTGCAGCTGGAGATTTCAGGGTGGTCACGTCAGTGGGAATCGGGGTAACCAGCCTTTCTGTTCTCTGGTTTGGCCCTGGTTAGTCTTAAACTGGAGGGCTGATGTGCCCCGCCAGCTCAGTGCTGCTCCGCCGCCAGGTTAGAAAGTCCCGCTGTAACTGGAGACTGGGTTGCTAGTCCAGATGCTTTCTGGGAAGTCCTGGGGTCTCTTTACTGTGCTCTCCAAGCTTCGGAGGCCCAGCTCCTGGTGTGTCTAGCTTGTATGGCGTTTCTGTCTGGTTTTGGTGAGTATATAGCGTATTCTGTGTCACTGTGGGATTGGGCGGGCCGTACCGTCAGTGATCGCGATCCTGTGGAGCTAGTATGGCGTCTAGCAGACTCGGGGCCCTGGGAGGATGGTGCAGCCGCCGCGCGCGAATCTGGGGCTCCGAGACACAGTACTGCTGGCCTTTGCCGATAAAGGGCTTGGGGCTCCGCCTCAGTGGCTGCAGGCCCCAGGCAGTTAGGTCTGGGCTGAGAAAGGCGAGTCCGCTGTGCTGAGGAGGAGGGAGGTCTGGGGGAGGGGAGTGCTGAGAGATCAAAGGATCGTTTCTCACCTTCCCCAAACAAGTCCCTGGGTGACTGGAGACCAAGGTTTTCTCCTCCTGTGATGTTCCCTATTGTTTAGAAAGTCTCTCCATTGTTTCCCTGGCTTCAGAAGTTCTTCCACTCATCAACTCAGAACTTTATCTCTTCCACAGCTCTGAAACTGTGTGTGCTAGTCGCCATCTTGGCTCCGCCCCCAAGTGTATCTTGTATTTTGAACAAAATAAAAGGCCAAGGGAAAAGAAAGGTAAACCTGAATGGTTAGCTCTTGTTTTCAGGTTATGCACACCAGAAATATGATTCTAGCGAGAGACAAGTGTTTAGAAATAATTGGCCTAAGCTACTTGCTACTTTACAAACTCTGGTTACCAAGTGGGTCTTCCTAGTAAGGGGAACAGGAACTATTTCTGACATGAACTCAACGACTGGCTCCTTTGCCACCCCTCCACACTGAGGGTGTAACAGTCTTGCTAGGCCACAGAGAAGGACAAGGCAGCCAGTCCTGGAGATACTTGATAAGCTAGGGTCAGATGGAAGGGGAGGAGGACCTCTCTTAGCAGTGGACTTGGAAAGGGGCAGGGAGGAGATGAGGGAGGGAGGATGGGATTGGGAGGGAATGAGGGAGGTGGCTACAGCTGGGATACAAAGTAAATAACCTGTGATTAATATAAAAATAAAATTAAAATTAAAGAGTCAGGAAGATGGGCTGGGTACAGAGTGAACCAAAGCCAAGAGAAGCTGGAAACCTGTGTTGAGTTTTGCATCCTGCCTTTACAAAACCTCAGGACAATGACATCCATAGAATAATACTGCACTACCACTTACCAAATCTGACAAAAATTTCTGTTTCTGCAAACGCTAATCTAGAATCATATGAAGTTCTTTCTGGAAACCTTATTTCTATCTTGTTGATGTTAACAATATAATGCTTTTGTATAGTAATGCTGTAGTAATACTGCCTGTAGACCCAGTCTACTAAAATCATGCTTGGGATTTAAGAGGAAGCTTAAAAACATAGTTATTACACATACTGGGCTGTTTGGTATTTCAATGGCATTCAGCTTTGTTTATCATGTTTATTCCACATAATCTGTAGTAGTTCGAGTCCCATAGTCTTGGGTATTTGAACCCTAGATCCCAGTTGGTGGCATTGTTTGGGGAGATTTAGGGGGTGCATCCTTGCTGGAGGAAGTACCAGTGGGGATAGGCTTTGTGATTAAAAGCCTCACACCATTCCCAGTTTTCTCTGTCTCTTTGTGTTTTCACTAAAGCTCAAAGCATCCAGTCTCTGCCACATGTTCTTCTGTTCAGTCACACTTCCCACAGTGATGCACTCTTAACCTGAAGCCCAAATAAAAATTCTTTATTTGGTAAAAAACAAAACAAACAAACAAACAAAAACAAAACATCAGATAAAAACAGTTTTCAGATTAAAGCCCATAAGAACATTTCTCATTGATGATGCCTACCTGACAGTACTCTGTCCCACTGGCCATGGCTGCACTATTTCTCTTCCACATTGATCTCATGGCTTCTTGCTGAAGCTGGGAATGTTGCCTGGAATCAGGCTTCCTGGCGCTGTCACCTAGAGTATGCCTGTCACTGGAACTTGTTGCTCTTCATCAGAATCTAAGTATCTAAGAGCACAAAGAACTGCTAGTAACTATAGTACAATTAAATACATTAAGTGAGATAAATTCACCTCACATAATAGTGAGAAGAAAATGAGAGAGGGGGCAGAAATCAGTGGCCCTTTGAAGGCTTCATAAGGAAGTACAAGTGTTATGAATTGTGTTCACATGGCACTTTAACGTTTATACAATGCTTGTGTAACATGTAAATGTGTCGTGTACAGAATATAAGAGACAAGGTAGTTTAAGACTTCCACTTTACTGATGAGGTTAATTATGATAGAGACTAATATGGACTGAGATCTCAGGTGGGATTTCCATTACCTCTTTGTCAATTTCCTTTAGCACACAAGACCCTTCAGGACATAAATATGGCCGAATCATTGACAAACTCTTCATATTTTAGGTGCTTCTTTTCTAGAAGGTCAATGTTTAAAAAAAAAAAGGCACTTGCAGAATATGAACATTTATGTAATGATACATCCCATAATATTCTTGTTGGAGAGGGATAAAAGGGATATGAAAGGTGATTTTTTTTATATGAACAGAAGCTTGGGTACATTTACACCTAGATGCTATGATTTCTAATAACATAAAATGATTTTTAATTAAGATTGGAGCTTCAAGACTTGGCTGTTCAAAGGAATATGAAGCTTTCATTTATGTGGAGTGTCATTAATTTTGCAAGTCAGAACCTGGATTCACTAATATTAATCCATTACATCAGTAATCTCTGTCTTTAATAATCTTTTTAAAACAAATTTGCACAAATACCTGGTGTCAGACTATCACAAATGTCAGCTTTGGGAGTGTGGAAACAGGGTAATATGGAGAATGAGTCTCACATCTTCATAGAGAATGCACCATCAGTTGACCCTGTGGTTACAGGAAATGGTAAACAACTACGCTTTCTTCTTTTTATCGAGTGTGCCTCTCTTTTGTTTGAGGCTGGGCCTCTCATTTGTTGTTTGCTCTTGCAGATGCCACGTGTGCAGAGTTCCTGACACTGGCATTATAGACACATGCGAGCTTTTACACAACTTTTCAGGTTACGAAATCAAGTCCTCACATTTATACAACAAATTTTATGCTATGTGTCATCTTCCCAGCTCACAAATTTTGTTTCAATTCAAGAAATTAAAAATACTTGATGTCTGATTTGGGAAAGCACTCTGCTTACATTCTGACATCTACGGACGTGACATCTTCAGGGCACAAAATAAGACTGAAAGGCACAAGCACACTTATGAAAGTTAAGTGTGTCTTATTTCCCTGATTCAATGGTTAAGTAGTTATCAATATAAATAAACCTTTTGTAACTATTAGAATTACACAATACTATATAGGAAATTTAGAAATATTTTTGAAGTTTACAAATACTCTAAATATTTTCAATTATCATTGTAAACAAAAATATTCTAAAATTGTTTGATATACAAAGTGTTTGCCTTTCAGGATGGGGATTGGGCGTTTTAGTCAGGGTCCTCTCTCTTGATTAGTATCTTTAGATGTACAGATTTTAGTAGGTTTATCCTATGTTATATGTCTATATGAGTGAGTATATACCGTGTGTGTCTTTCTGCTTCTGGGACAGCTCACTCAGGATGATCCTTTCCATGTTCCACCAATTACCTGCAAATTTCATGATTTCCTTATTTTTCATTGCAGAGTAATACTTCATTGTGTAGATGTACCACAATTTCTGCATCCATTCTTCAGTTGAGGGGCATCTGGGTTGTTTCCAGCTTCTGGCTATTACAAATAAAGCAGCAGCAGAAGAAAACAGGGAACAACCTAGGAACCTGCCACAGAGGGCCTCTGAAAGGTTCTGCCCTGCAGACTATCAAAACAGACGCTGAGACTTATGGCCAATTGTTGGGCAGAGTGCATGGAATCTTATGTAAGAAGTGGGAAATAGTAAGAGTTGGGGAGGACAAGAACCCCACAAAAAGAGCAACAGAACCAGAAATTTGAACACAGGGGTCTTCCCAGAGACTCATACTCCAACCAAGTACCAGGCATGGAGATAACCTAGAACCCCTGCACAGATGTAGCCCAGGGCAGTTTAGTGTCCAAGTGGGTTACATAGTAATGGGAAGAGTGACTGTCTCTGACATAATCTGATTGGCCTGCTCTTTGATCACCTTCCCCTGAGGGAGGAGCAGCCATACCACGCCACAGAAGATGACAATGCAGCTACTCCTGATGTGATCTAATAGACTAAGATCAGAAAGAAGGAGAGGAGGACCTCCCCTATCAGTGGACTTGGGGAGGGGCATGTGTGAAGAAGTGGGAGGGAGGGTGGAACAGGGAGGGGAGGAGAGAGTGGCTTATGTGGGGATACAAGGTGAATAAAGTGTAATTAATAAAAAAATAAAATGAAATAAAATTATAAAAAATAAATTTATTTAGTTTTTATTTCTCTAGTTGCATCATTCTGCAAATATTTGTATTAATTCTTTTCATACAATATATTTTAATCATATTTTTTCTCCTCCAATAACTCCTATCATATCTTTCCCATCTCCTTATCTAACCAACTTTATGTTTTCTCTGTTCCTCAAAAAAAAGAAAAAAAAAACAAAGTAAAAATCAAAGTAAACATGCTTAAAATAAAATAAAATAAAATAGAAAAATAAAACAAAACAAAATTACACACATACATATAAAACCAACCAACCAAACAAACAAACAAACAAACAAAACCGTGAAGTCTTTTCGTGTTGACCAACTACTGGTAGGCGTGGAGCCTGCTCTGGATTGTGGCTTATATAACTAGCAACACTCCATTGGAGAAAACCAATTTATTCCTTTCCTGGCAGGTATCAACTGCAAATTGCTTCCTAGTAGAACTGGGACTTTGTGCTTTGCTTCCCTTTCCCAGCGTTTTATGGAATTTTATGTAGTGTTGTGTAGTCTCTGTGAGCTCATATATGCATCAGTCCTGTTGTGTCTGGAAGATGCAGTTTCCTTGGAATCATCCAACACTTCTGTCTCTCCTAATCTATCTGCCTCCTCTTCTTCATTGATCCCTGAGCCTTGTAGGGAGGGAGGTTTGATAAAGACATCCCATTTAAGACTGAGTGCTCCAAAGTTTTTCATTCTTTGCACATTATCTAGTGGTGTGTCTCTGTGTTAATTACTCTCTAGTGCAAGAAGAAGCCTCTCTGTTAAGGGCCGAGCAATGCTCTGATCTAAGGATGCAGAAACATATCATTAGCGGTCATTTTATTGCTGTGCTCTTTTAGCAGAATAATAGTAATGGGATTTTTCCCTAGGGCCCATTACCTATTAAGTTTTTGCTACCTTATCAGTGTCAGGTATAGGCCTGTCTCATGGGTTGGCCTTAAATCTAGTCAAAAAGAGCTTGTCTACTTCCATAGTAGGGGTGCCATTCTTGCACTAGTATATCTTTGAGCAGGTCATGATAGTAGGTTATAGGGTTTGTAGCTGGGTGATATTGATGATTACTTTTCTCCTCTAATAGTGTGCAAAGTACCTTCCAGCAACATGGATATTAGTCAGTAGGAGTGAAGCTTCCAGTTGGGATTCAGCTGGATTTCTGTGTGTCTGATGACATGAGAAAGTCATGTTTTCAATTATGGCGCCTTATCATTAGGGAATGGAGAGTAACCAATAGCACTGACAGTAGCCTGTGATGTAAGGGCATCTTGAGATCTCTTTGGCCAACCACTCAACAAGATGTAACCAAATCTTGGCACTGGAAGTTTTATATGGTGGCATAATTTCATCTTAATTTAAAAGCAAACAAACAAACTTTTAATTGTTGGCAAGAAGGCTAAATCAGAGTAACATGTGTTACTCAAGAAAGAATACCAAAATCAGGAAAATTTGTATATGTTAGCTACACAAATTTTGCAAATTCGAATATGCATACAGCTGGATATATTATCTATGTTTGCATGAATAAATGATGCTAAGTAAAAACTTTATTAAGATTACTGTTAATTAGCATACTTATAAGAATACAGAGTTATATAAGAACGTGTGGTATTTAATGCAGGAAACATTTAAAAAGAGACGTCTATGAAGATTTTGTAAGAATTTATGAAATAAAAATTTATTTCATGTATCTCATTACCTAAAGAAGATTTAAGACATGGTCAAGATATACATATATTTAGCAACATAAATTTGGGTGAGTGAAAGTTAGTCATTATATATTTTAAAATAATGCTCCATTTTCTATTTAAAATTCCACTTGTAATAAGTAGGAAAATTGAAGTTCTACCCAGACAAGAGAGAGTGAATTAGTAAAATTTGAATTGGGAGCAAGTGTGATAGCTCAATAGATAAAGGTTATTGTCCCAAGCCCGAATCCAGTCCCTAGAACACTTGTATAAGGAAAGAACCAACTTCCACAAGTTGTCCTCTGACTTTGATATGTACACTGTGGTACATGTACACACACACACACACACACACACACACACACACTCATACATATACATACTACACACTACTACATATCACACAAATAAATAAAGTGTAAAACTTAAAATTAAGTTAAAAAAATGCCTTGAGGAACTGGAGCTGTAGCTTCGTGCTTAAAGTTCTTGCCTAGTGTGAATGACACCCTAGTTGAATCCCCAGTACTGGAATAATAATAATAATAATAATAATAATAATAATAATAATAATAATAATAATTCAATGAGCATAGTGTGAAAAGAGAGGAATGGCTCTTATTTCTTGCCAGGAGAAAGCTGATTTGATAAGATTAAGTCAGCACACTGAAATGTCCTGAGACAGGTGGTAATGGTGAATGGGATATAAGCGTCAACTATAATTCTCATTGAATATAATTGTATATGGAAAATTGTTTCAATGCCTCAAGTTAAACTTGAGGTTTAGACTAATATATGTTTTCAATTCTGTTCTTTATTTTGTGATTTAATTACTACAAAATGATATATGTTCCTTTTGATAGCTTACCTTTTTTTTGTCTTTAGATTACTTTTATTTTTTTTCTCATTTTGACAAGCTTTGTGTTTTATTTTTTTTTATCAGTTACATTTTATTAACTCTGTATCCCAGCCGTGTCCCGATCCCTCATTCCCTCCCAGTCCCTCCCTCCCTCCCTCATCTCCACCGTGCCCCTTGCCAACTCCACTGATAGGGGGGACCTCCTCCCCATTCATCTGATCCTGTTTTATCAGGTATCTTCAGGACTGGCTTCAAAGCTCTCCTCTGTGGCCTAATGGCTTATCTTTAACTAGTAACTGAGATAGACAAACTGCTTCAGTGGGACAATTCCCCCACTTAATACCTGCCATTTGCCAGATGACTTCCAGGGACTCCATAAAGAACATCTTCTTGTCCTTGAATTTGGCCTTGCCAACCCAACAACTTTGGCCAATACCAAACAAGAGTAAAAGGAGACTGTTACATGCATAGACATTAGGGATCTCCTCTGCCTCTTCTACCACTTTGAAGGGGTCAGGATAGAGCTGGAGTGGAAGTTTCAAAATGCAGAAGCAGAAGTCTGTTTCCTATTGTGGAACCAAGATCAGTCTAAGTCACCACACTGCCCTACCTAGAAGCATGTGATAGCACCCTCTGCCCAGACAAGAACTCAGTCTTGCCTGACTTAAATCACAGACCCTGTAACTTACAGGGTACATAAATGATTATTTTTAAGGTGATCTAAGTTGGGATTTGTTTGTAAACAGTTCCATCAAGGTAAACTCACACAGAAGACACTATCATGTAAGGAAGATATTTGTTCAACAAATGAGATACACATGTGTGTACAGATACTAGTGATATTTCACATGCTTTTTTTTTTATTTTTCAGCAGCTTATACAACAGGGAGTGTTTAAAAAAATAACTTAAAAAATCAGTCAGATCTAGACAGATTTCATAAGTATTCATGAAGATCAAATCTGACTGATGTGTTTAATTAGTTTAAAAGTTTACATTACATTTTCTTTGGATATTTTGAAGTGTAATATTTCTGAGAAAACAGTCATACTTTCTCTCTCTCTCTCTCTCTCTCTCTCTCTGTCTCTTTCTGTCTCTCTCTTTCTGTATATGAAGGCCGGAGTTCAACCTCAGGAGCTGTCCATTTTGAAGTATCTTGAAAAGATCTCTCACCGGGCCTTGGGCCTCACTGATCCAGTTAGTTGGACTGCCTAGAAAGGGAGCTTCAGAGAGCCACCTCTCTCTGCTTCTCAGGGTTTAGAACATAAGCAAGTGCCATGCCTTTAAACTTTTTATATCAGTGCTGGGGATGGAATTCAGAGTCTTGTGTATGCATTTAACACATTTAATAAATGGCAAGCATTTAACAAAATTGAGCTATCTCCCTAACCTATACAACTTATTTTTTTTTTAGGCTGGGTTGGAGAGGATACTATATATGCATTGGTTCATAACTAAAAACAAAATTTTAAATATTAAGTATCATATTCAACTTAAAAATTTTCTTTGTATTTCTTTTCTGTATTTCAAGAAGAGAGCTGGAGAAAAATACCGTGAAAGTCTTTTTAGTCACAGTTTCCATGATTGACAAAATAAATTTTTGTTTGAGTTAATTCTGTATGGTTGTTACAAAATCATTTTGTAGATTGATTTATATTAAACCAATCCATCATTGAAAGTCTACTTTGTCATTATTTCTTCCTGTCCTTCTACTTCTACAAATTTCTCCTTTTTGGTGAAACAGTCAGTAAGACTGAAACCTGTTTGTTGAGATGAAGAAGAAGGTGTAATGATAAGTATTACTGCTAAAAATGAATAAGTGAACCTATATTAAAGATAACTCAAAGTTGACTTGCTAGATGTATTAGAGAATAGCCTAGGAAAATAATTGCTTTTTTACCTACAAATCCTGTGTCTTTTTTTTGTTCATGAGAGATTTTTCCTTAAAGAAAGGGTAAAAGATATTTTTTTTAAAATCACAAGACTTTCCACAGAAGACCTCCATGAAACCTACATAGTGTTAGTCACAAACTTTTTGTCCATAATCAAAATAAAGTCATGTGCAACTGCTCACCCTCTGTTACAGCATGATAGTCTATGAAAGCAAACAGGGTAACTTCAATTACATATTAAGCAGTAACTACTTATCTAAAGAATCACCATCCACATTAAGTGTGTTGTCTTGCTTTAACGATTGTTTTATTAATTCTTTGAGAAATATATGATAAAGTTTGATAGTATATGCCCCTTTTCCAACTTCTACAAGATCAATTTTCTCTACCTTGCTTCTCCTATCTGATTATTTGGGAACTTCATACATCCCAATCATACTCACTTTTCAGTCCTCCCAGGCCCATCACTGATTCTTGCTACCCCTGCCTCCACCTAAATAAGAAGAAAACAGTAAAGAAGATAAAAGTATATCAAGTCCAATTTGTGTTTTCCATATACTCAGTAGAGCAAGGTCAAACTCCCAGTGGGTAGGGCCTTAAAGAATACAGAGCCCTTTCCCACTCCTACCCTCTCACCCCCTGCCAGAAGCCATCAACTGTGAAGAGCTACACTTCAGCAGCCCTATCACAATTCTATAGAGTTTTGTTCAAGGAAATCCTGTCTATAATTTTGGAGGAGGTGGAGGTGGTGTGAAAGGTTGTCACAGAAGCCTTCTGTGTCTCTCATTCCCAGGTGTGACTCTTCAGTCATCAATACCACTGCAAAAGAAGCTTCATTACCCTTTACAGTCAGTGGCAGCATGGATCATGGGATTCCACATGGTGTCTGGCAACAGAACAGATCATGGACATCAACGCTGCCCTCCGTGGCAGCATGGGCCATGGACATCAACATTTCAGGCAGCATGCCCAGGCCATGAACATTCATTTGTCCTCAGGCAGTAAAATGTATCAGGAGCAACAATGTGGTCTCAGGCAACAGCACAGACCACAGACACTAACATGAACTCCGTGGGTAGCATAGTTCACACCTGCTAACATGGCTCCCAGTGGCAGCATAGACCATGGACATCCACATGGACTACAGACACCAACATGGCCTCCAGGGCAGCATGGACCATGGGTATCTTTCAAGGAGGCTCAATCTATAAAATGAATGGTTCTCCATCTCTGGCATCCTGTCATTGCTCAGAGCCAGGGCAACAGCTGTAGGTCTGTGAAGCACGGTTGGGGTAGAGGTAGAGTGGGGTAGAGCCTGAAAGTGCTCCAGGCTGCTTCACACAAACCTGCTGGCCCCACTCAGCAATGGCACGACCCCATCACACCTGTCATCACTATCGCGTCTGTAGTTCTGCCCCTCTCCACCTGGCATGTGCCCCTTCATGCCTCCATCTTTCCTACTTCTCCAAAGAATATTTGTTCACTGAAGTGGCATTGCAAGCTGCACTGTGTCACACAGTATATTTTTACGCCCAATCAGGCTTTACATGCAAATGCTCAAACTCAACAAGCCATTAGTCTGGTTCAAGGTTTCTGGATTCTGAAGCATCATAATTACTGAACCATTGCCGAGTGTCTCAGATATCCTGCTGTTGTCCAGAGTCAGGGTTATCTTGTAGCTAGATAGGGTGTCTCAGGACAGGATCCACAGGAGCTCCAAAACATCACACATCTCCCTGTCCTTGGTGCTGGCAATTTCACAGTTCACCAGACCCATGGACCACTGTACTTGTAGCCTGCCAGCAGTGCCATTGCCTGGCAGTCTCCTCCCAGCAGGGCTAGCAGCACAGGCTACAGCAGTGGAGGCTCCATGCTGTGGAGGCTCCTGTGGGCCGAGGAGCTGCACCATTTAATAATGATATGTTTCTGCAGAAGCTTCAGGCCGCCACCTACCTCCCTGTCCTCCGTGGAGCCACATAGGTGTGATTACCGGTGCCTATGCAGGCTATTATAGGTGGTTCTGAGCCACCCTATATAGATATTGAGAATGGAGCTCAGATCCTCTGGAGAGCAGCAGGCATTCTTAACCATCAAGACACATCTTTCTAGGCCTGGTATCACTTTATTTCCATGGATGGACTGAAAAAAGGTGGAGAGCTGAGATGTGGCTATGACAAATGAGTCTAATCTAATATGAGAAAAAACAACAACAAAATAGGTAATGGTCTCTGGTCTATAAAAAAGCTATATAAACAGTTATTCAAGTGGTATATTTACAGAAGTGTTGCACCCTTTCATTGTACAAAATGGCTTGTTGAAGTTTTATTTATGGTATTCTGATTGAAGTCCACAAGAAGAAAAGGAGAAGGATGGTAGGAGAAGGGGTAAGAGGAGGAAGAGATAGAGAAGAAAGAAGGAGGAAGAACAGGAGGATAAATAACAAGGACATGGAGGAAAAGGGAGAGGAGGAGGGGAAGGGGAGGAGGAAGAGGAGGAGGAGGAGGAGGAGGAGGAGGAGGAAGAAGAAGAAGAAGAAGAAGAAGAAGAAGAAGAAGAAGAAGAAGA